>NC_057798.1:305149474-305151422 GCF_018294505.1 Triticum aestivum | reverse complement strand
CACCCCTGGAACCCTAGCTCGCGGGCGATGCCGGCGCCACCGCCAATCCATGCCGGTCTGCCCGTACCTCCTAGCTTAGATAATAAAGTTCAGGTTACCCAGTGATTCCCATACCGTCGCCCCACTCCCCTGAGATTTTAGATGAGGCTTGTGGTGTTCCTCCCCGCTAGATCCACATCCCCTATTCCAGAATGTCGCAGTCTAAGATCGACCACGTATCCCGCGGAGCGGGACGAGCATTCGGCCAAGAAGTGGTTTATCATGGCCTCTCCAGTGGACGTTAGCAAGGTGGCCGCCGTTCGCCTCGACCTATCGATCCTGGAGCAACACGTCACCACCTAAGCCAGCGAAGACATTGACTACGTTGCCATGTCGAAGGCTTCATGTCAGCGGGCTTGTGTATTACTGTATCTTGGGAAAGCTGGCTACGACATCAAGCTCGTCGACAGCGATGGCTTCACACGGGCCATGTCACAGGTTACGTGGTCCATCCCCAACCCCTCTGGTTCAACTACTGTCGATCTCGTTGACGGCCCTACCGCTGATCTCCTTTGCCAAGCGGTCGAGGATTTGCGATCCTTATACGCCATCGAGCCCATTTTATCATTTCTGAAGGACACGTTCTACGGTAGCAGCTTGGAATCTTCAATTGCCAAGTTAGATCTCATCAACCACGACCACGACCACGAGGAGGGTGACGGTGTCAAAACCGGCGGATCTCGGGTAGGGGTCCCAAACTGTGCATCTAAGGTCGATGGTCACAGGAGACGGGGGACATGATGTTTACCCAGGTTTGGGCCCTCTCTATGGAGGTAATACCCTACTTCCTGCTTGATTGATCTTGATGAATATGAGTACTACAAGAGCTGATCTACCACGAGATAGTAATGGCTAAACCCTAGAAGCCTAGCCTATGGGATTATGATTGTGTCCTATGGACAACCCTAGAAGCCTAGCCTATGATTTGATCTACCACAAGATCGTAATGGCTAAACCCTAGAAGCCTAGCCCTAGGGTTATACAAGGCCAGTTACAGAGAAAGGAATCTACTTATCTGAATCGCCAAGCTTGCCTTCCACGCCAAGGAGAATCCCATCCAGACATGGGAAGAAGTCTTTTGTCTTGTATCTTCACAGCCCAACAGTCCGACCCATGTTAATAGTCCGGCTATCCGAGAACCCCTTAATCTAGGACTCCCTCAGTAGCCCCCGAACCAGGCTTCAATGACAAGGTGTCCGGCGCGCAGATTGTCTTCGGCATTGCAAGGCGGGTTCCTTCTCCGATTACGTCAAAGTACCTAACTTAAAGAGCAGTATCTGGCTTTATATTTAATGTCGCACTCATCGGCTTCTGCACCTTCATGATTTCATCTTCCACATGCCGAGCGAATACGAGAGGTCAGAGCATTTTTGCACATACCACCCTGACCATGAGAGAAAATTGTCTATTTAAAGAGACGGGGATCTTCAGATCCAATCCACACCATCTCCACCAAATGCGGCATCCTTGGAGCGTGTTAGCAGAAACCACCCTGACATGGCCAGCGCTCCCAGCTCTTCCTCCCGCCTCCACGGCCCCAAAAATGGCGATTGGGAGAAGTGTTCCGTATCCCATAACCAACTGGTGAAGCTGCAGACATAGGGACACTACTAGGAAAAGGGCTATAGATGGAAATGGCACTAATGGCGCACCAGACATGTGGTGCGCCATTAGTATATACTAATGGCGCACCACCTTCTGATGCGCCATTAGTGTTGAAACTACTAATGGCGCACCCTGCCTACGGTGCGCCATTAGTACCAAATTTTTTTTTGAACTAGTGCGCCTGTCCAAACATACTAATGGCGCACCGTGTGTGTGGTGCGCCATTACTAGTTAAACTAGTAATGGCGCACCATGCCACGGTGCGCCATTAGTAACCTTGGCCACCACTTCCACCGAATGCACC
>NC_057798.1:305148563-305149290 GCF_018294505.1 Triticum aestivum | reverse complement strand
ATAAAAGAAAATAAGTTTCCCATGTGATATGTGGCCTAGTTGTTGGGAAAATTTGCAAATATGAATTTTGACTTCATTTGCAAAATCTCGCGAGAATTTGTAAAAATGGGCATAACTTTTGCATACTAACTCGAATGAAAAAGTTTTTTATATGAAAAATCATCTACTCGAAAAGTTACATCCAAATTTAATCGGGGGAACCCCGTTAAACATTTTCAAAATCCTCAAAAACCTAACAGAAAAAAGATACGTGGCTTTTAAGATCTAGAGAGGCAAAAAAATAAAAAAAAATCAAACTTACTAATGGCGCACCTGCCCATGGTGCGCCATTAGTATCTTCCCTCCTTCAAAATTCAGAATAAGTCAAAAAAATAAAAAAAATTACTAATGGCGCACCTGACCATGGTGCGCCATTAGTATCTTCCCGCCTTCAAAATTCAAAATAAATCAAAAAAATAAAAAAAATTACTAATGGCGCACCTGACCATGGTGCGCCATTAGTATCTTCCCGCCTTCAAAATTCAAAATAAATCAAAAAAATAAAAAAAATTACTAATGGCGCACCTGCCCGCGGTGCGCCATTAGTATGCCGTATATATGGCTGGTCCTCTCCTCCTCTCTTCATTTCATCTTCCCTTCTCTCCTCCTCTGCGGCGACCTCCTCCTACCTCCTCCCTCCTCCCTACTCCCTCCTCCCCTCCCCTCCCCTCCCCTCCCCTCCCCTCAT
>NC_057798.1:305135586-305148201 GCF_018294505.1 Triticum aestivum | reverse complement strand
AAATACTAATGGCGCACCACTGGTGCGCCATTAGTAAAAATTACTAATGGCGTGCTGTTAGTGGCGCACCACAGATGCGCCATTAATGGCCATAATAGGTGCGCCATTAGTAGAGGTTTTTCTAGTAGTGGGATCCCCCCCCACAGATCTAGTCCCCATTCGAGCCGGATTAGCTTCCTTTGACGATGGGGAGCAAGCCGAGAAGTTCCCCAACCCATCTAGTGGGGAACGAGTATGCTTTGTTCCCTACTTGCTGAGAGGCATCGGATTTCCAATCCATCCATTCCTCCGAGGTCTACTAGAGTATTATGGCCTCCAACAATGCAAATTCACTCATGCCTCCATTCTGCATATTGCGGGTTACGTCCCTCTTTGCGAGCTTGTCCTGGGCTGTGAGGCCCATTTTGAGTTATGAAAGAAGTTATTCTGCCTCGTCCCTCATAATCAACAGGAATCAATATTTCAATGGGCAGCGCCGAAATATGGCGCATCACAGGGACCTGATACCTGTTCGGCACGCCGAAGAAGGCATCCGAAGAATGGCCTTTCAAATGGTTCTATATTGAGGACGTCTCCCTTCCCGACCCAGTCCGAATGGGTCTACCTAAATTTTCAAGTGCTCCATTGAAGAAACGCCTCAACTGGCATCCCCGGAGCCTCAGGGAGGAAGATAGCACGGAAGTCCGTCAATTGATGAACAAGATAAAGATGCTCGCTCAGTCCGAATTGTCAATAGTCGATGTTATGGCGATATCCATAATGAGAGGGGTTCAGCCACTCCAATACTGAGGGTATCCTATGTGGCACTTCAACGGAGAAGATGATGCCACCCGCTGCGGTCGGAAGGGTCCGGACACTCCCGCCGCTTTGGCGAAAATACTGTCCGGATTATACAAAGGGGAGAAAGAAGAGTTCATCCGCATTAAGCCCAGAGATGGACTTTCTGTACAACCCTCCCAGCTAGGTGAGTTTCCATCCCCCAACTCAATTTACTCCCTGAGTCAGTTTCCACAAATATTAATCCGTCCATCTGAAACCAGAATGGCGGAAGATTACCAAGGAGTTCCACAGTGCTGTACCACAGCCAGAGGATCACAACCGGGCCCTTGACCCCGAATTCACAGAAGATCTGGATATATTCGTGGAACTCGGGGATGGAGTGTTCTACCAGGCGAGCCATAATGGCACAGAACTGGCCATCACCGCTGACTATCCCGTCCTTCTCCCTGCCTCGAATGTAAGTAATCAGGAGACTTATCCTTCGAAAGAATTTCCCATTTCCACCTCACCCACTGCACTATCTTATGCTCTAAAGGGGAGGCGATCAGCGCGCCATGCTGCACTCGAGGCGACTCGCAAGAACGTCACGCCTACGCCGGGCAGGCCTTCAAAGAGGAAGGTAAATAGAAGCACGACCGAGCCTTCATCAAAGAGGTATGGTTTTTTATTGAAGTGTGACGCTATCCGTTGTGTCTTATCAGGAAAAACATTCGCCGGACTATGTCTGGGGATCCTGTCGGTCACGCTTCCACTAGCCAGATTCTGGAACCTGTCTCAAGGACTGGGGCTGACATAGGAGTGACACCGAATTGTCCTTCTATAGAGGAGTCGGATGATGTATCCGTCACAAACTCTGAAGTGGAGAGCACCATGAATCATCGGCGTAGGCGGGCCACTCTTCGAGACTCTAGTTTTTCAGAAGAGGCTTTCAACACCTTCTACTCGGGTGATGCATACATCCAAGCTGCTCGAGATGGACTTACTAGAGCCATAGACCAGTATTCGAAAGATATGCGGATAAGTACTCATTTGTACCAAACTGATAATCATATACCAGTAGCCCCCGAGACTTGAAGCAGTTGAAGTAACTGATTTGAGGATCGTTGTATACCCAGGTGCTCACAGAGAAGAACAACATGTTGGCTCAAGAGCTGGATAAATGTCGGACCCAGCTAGCCACTGCTACCGTCGAACTGGAGAAATCCAAGAAGGCAGAGTATACCTTCCATCAAGAAACATAATCATATACCGGGATTATTAATGCGGGTGCGTTTCTTATGGCAGAGTCGTCAGATCATCCGGGAGAGGTACCAGAAGTTGCATCGGCGGGAGGTCCAGGAGCTCAAAGGCAACTAGCTGCGGGCGAGCATATACTGACGCGGGTCCGAGAGGAGTAAAACAAACTCCAAGATTCCCTCACCAAGCTGGGCGAAGAGATAAAAGATGTGCGGGCTCAGCTGGCTAACTTCGTGAAGGAGAATAAGAAGCTGCGAGGCGGCATATTTAGTATGTGTTTAAACTTACCCCTGCGTAATTAGGCTAGGGAAGGAACTGAAAGAATTATGTCTGTAGGTATGCTGACGGGCTGTCCTGAAGAGGAGGTGTCCGAATCATCGAGTGGTCTGCTACAAGAGCCGTCGCAAATGCATGAGCGAGCTCGGCCGACGATGCAGAGTATTGCCAAGGCCTTGTGGCCATCCGACTCCCCACCACGAAGTATGGAGGAGCTGGTACAGCTATTGTAAGGAGCGGGGTGGCGCTTCCGATATGGAAGATATCGGCCTACCGGGAATGTGCGCGAGAGGCCTGGGCCATGGTGAAAACACGGTATACCAAGCTCAATCTGAATCACATGGCCCGGGTCGGACCTTTAGGGTCAGATGGAGAAGAAATTCCCATTAGTATATGACCAGGTACTAGTAGCCGCCAAATATTCCCAACAGGATTGGCTAGATAGCCTGTTAGATGGCATAGAGGAAGAAGTTTTTGAGTCTAAGTGACTATGTACTTCAATTGACAAATTATGTCTCTAGCTGAATTGTAAAACGATTGTCATGGAGGACCTTTTCGCTTCGACCTCTCGACCCGAAGGTGCGGAGTGCTTCCGAATACCCGCTCGGTAATGTATGCCGAGGTATGCATGGAAACCAGGCGTAGGGGTCATAGTTGCTTGAACAGACAAGTATCCGGCTAGTTATGTTATATTACATTTCGATCGTAAGAAACATCTTCCAGAGAGAATATTTCCGTTAAGGGTTCCTTTCCCTAGGTCAGCATGCGTTAATGTGTATGTCTGAACTATGATTGAAAAAACATAACATACGTAACATCTGGGGGGTCATAGTGTAACGAGTAAAGAACTTCTTTAATCCGCCGACCGAATATTCCCTTAAGAACGCTAGCCTTCGGCTTCACCCAGTCTGAGGTACACATCCGGATGACCCGGCAGTAACAATCGCAGAGGTGCTCCCGTTATGCCCTAGCCGAACTAACGGGAACGTAGGGCATAAGCACAGGAGCCAGGCAACCCAGCTTGGCCAAAACTTAAGTCATATCGATGCATATAATGGCGAAGAAAAGTTACATATGCGGAAAGGACACATATGTGGTGAGCTCGATGCTCAGAAAATAAGAATAAGCTTCTGTACAAGAAGCCCCCAGGTACAATTGACGTACATATTTGAGAATGTGTGCATCGAAGGCACTACAAAAAAATACACTTCCGTGATGATACGTGTTTGTCACAGTAGGTCGCGTTTTTTGTCATGCATGTACATCCATGACAAATTTATGACAGTATCAAGATAGTCATACCTGTGCTGTCGTAGAAGTGTTCCATGACATTACCAAAATTATCATCACGGAAGTGTCCACTTCCATGACGATAAATCGCGCGTCATAGAAGTGCTTTCGTCAATGGTGACCGACACGTGGCATCCACCGTAACGGAACGCTGTTAAGCTATTGGTTTGGGTTTTGGATCTGATAACCCGTTAACAGCCCCGACCAATGGGGATTTTCCACGTGTAAAATCATCATTGGCTGGAAGAAACACGTGTCGGCTCACTGTTGGGACAAATGTCATCCACTCATTGGACAGAAGGCGCCTATGATACGTTGACACGTGGCACGGCCCGACAGAGGCCCATTCCTGTGAAAAGGCCGGCCCATTTGACTTGGTCAAAAGGTGGCGGGCCGGCCCATGGAAAGCATGTTAACGGCATGTTCGCATATAGCCCATTTACAGCCTGCTAACCCAAGGCCTGTTATGCCCTATCCGAATTAGGCCCAGTAGCGTCATCTAGGCCATCCAATATGATTCCAGCCCGTTTTCACTTCTGGCCCATGTATGGCCCATGACGTCTTTCGGCCCATATGAGGCCCTATGTAACTCTTGGCCTATTAACGGCCCGTGGTGAAACTGGCCCGCAATGAACAGTGTATCACTTTACACCCATTAATGGCCTGTGGTGAAACTGGCCCGTAATGAACAGTATATCACTTTATACCCATTAAGGGCCCGTTATTTAGTTGGGCCATTTCCAGCAAATGTTATCTTTCGGCTTTCTCAGAGCCCATTTATTCTTGGGCTCATTTCCAGAATTCGTTTACTTACGGCCCGTTACTGTCATTTTCTGCCTGTGGGCCAAATTCAGCCTGTGGTTACATCGGCCCATTTGTGGTCCGTTAATACGTTGGGCCATTTTCATAGCGTCATCAAATACGGCCTATTAACGATGGCCCATTATGGTCATACGGCCCGTATAAGGCCCATTGATGACACGGCCCGTAGAAGGCCCATTGTTTCTACAGCCCGTAGAAGGCCTACTGTTTCTACAGCCCGTAGAAGGCCTATTGTTTCTACGCCCGTAGGAGGCCCAGTGTCACTACAGTAAATATTAGCCCATGGTTATTGTGGCCTAGTTTTAAAAAAGAACTGCACTGACTACAAGCAAACAAATAAACAAGACAACAAGGAGATAAATAAGCAAGCAACTTATGCTAGGCTATCACGGCTATTACACATATTACATCCACTGGCCATCAAAGTTCGCCACCAGTGCAAATATAGGGAACAAAGCAGCATATCATATACACTGGTTGTCAAAGTTGGCGACCAGCGCAAATAAACGCCGTAGCAAAACAAATCCAGAATTGAAACCACTTCAGAAGATCTCAAGAAACAATATCCTGTGTACCCATAATGCTGGCAAGATGCTTAGCAAGCTTATTAACTTTCTCTTGTTTGGCGCTTATATCCTCCAGCGCTTGCTGTTGCACCAGAAAATATGCATTTGAATTCTGCAGGGACTTCCTCAGTCCTTCAGCTTCCTGTCGCAGCACATCTGATCGATGTCTTTCAACTTGAAGTTGAGACTCAAGAAGAAGAACTGATTCAGGCAGCTAGTTCGAAGAGCTTGTACCAGCAGTAGTGGCCAGTAACTCGAACACTACATCAACACAGGACTTTTGGGTTCCCTCACTGTTGTCAAGATAGTTTTTATCAGCTTTCTTCTTGAACCTTATCTGCATTACTTCCTTTACCATTGGATAACGTGGTACTGTTCTCCAATATTTTGTCTGCATTCTAAAAGAGAAACAAGCAGACACCATCACATGTTTACCATGTTGTATATGAAACTCATTTTGGTAATGAGTTCAGTAGTAAAGTGGACAGGATAACAGCATGAAACAAACATATATCTATGTACCATGGTTACTTTATGGTCTATACCATTCTAGTTTTTGTTGCCAAATCAAGATAGAGAGACAATTCGAATAATATTTGTTCAAGACAAAGCAGAATAGACAGAATATAAGTGTCGGTAACTATAGAGCAATGACAACACTTGTAATGTGCATGACATGACAACATAACTGTTTATTCAATTGAAACTGAAATCAACATAGAGCAGGTTACAACAGCAAACCAGTTAAAGAAACAGGTTTAAAACATACCTTTGCGCCATTGGAGTTTCAATTCCATCCTTCAAATTTGAAAATAGTTGGTATGAGTAAATACAGTAATGCAAGAGCAAAGGAGTATGAACCATAGCTACAAAACCTGACCTGAGAACAAATATTCTTCTCCTTTAAGCGTTGAGTTGGGATTCAGAGTGGTGGTCCACATGCTTTGGGCACTACAGTACCCTTACTAACTGCTCGTGTTTGGGTGCTCTGTGGTGGATACGGTGCTGTGTCAACTGGAACTGGGTTACTATCTGCCAGGGTTGGGGTTAGAAGAGGTGTAGCTGGTTCTCTGTCCAACTGGGTTGGGGTACAATCTGCGAGAGTCTGGGTTATGTGTGGTGGATCTGGTCCTTAGGCAAGTACAACCATGGTTCTATCTGCATCAACTGGTAGCACTATCTTTACTGAAGACCGTGTTGTTACGCCCTTAGATACTGCCATCACGCTCTCCAATTCAAATGGCTGATAAACAAGAAAAGTAATTGAAAGTATAGACATTGTATGATAGACAGGTGCAATGGATAGTGGGGAATAAAAGAGGGCATGAAATAATTCATATTTATGTTGTCTAACTAAACATGATAGCATGACACAATTTCACATATATGATGGCTAACTAAACAGGATAGCATGACACAATTTCACATTATGATGGCTAACTAAAAAAGATCGAAAGACATAGTTCAAAATATGAGACTATGTAAACAGGATGACATGACATAACTATATAATGTGTTTATTAAATAGGTTGGCATGCCATAATTCACATACATTCATGGATAGAATGCCATAATTCTAAATATGATGACTTTAAACACTAAACAGGATGAGATGATATAACTATATGATGTCTTTATTAAATGAGTTGCCATGCCATAATTCAAATAGATGATGTGTATGTACTATGTAAACATGATGGCATGATATAATTCAAATATATGATTTATATAGTAAGTAAGTAAGCAGTTGTCAATCCATATATGATGTAAAAACTAAGCAATGCAAGACAACATGCATGACATGGGTAATATAACCCTGCCAAGTTTGAGCATAGACCTTAGGGGGTAAATAGGACTGGTCATCAGTATCTAAATCCTCCCCTGAGGAGCTCTCTGTAAGCAGCAAGATGTCTGCTTTAGCAGGTGGCATTGTCTGCTCTGAATACCTTGTTTTCACTCCAGATACTTCCAACACCGGTTCAAATGGCTGATGCACAGGAAGAGTAGTTGAATATACAAATGTTGTCGACAAATGGAACACGTAATACAAAAAATTATAGCATGATATAATTCACATACATGATGATTGTCTAAACAGCATGGCATTGTATAATTCACATATATAATGTCTTGCAACAAGATGGCAATGCATAATTCACATATATGGTAACTAGACACTGAACAGGTGGCATTCACACAAAGCATGTCTAAACTAATCAAATGACATAGCAATGCGAGACACCATACGCACGATATGAGCAACATAACCCTGCCAAGCTAGAGCATACACCTCGGGGGGGGGGGAATAGGACTGGTCATCTATCTCTGAATCCTCCTCTGAGGAGCTATCCGTAACCAGCGAGATATGCGCTTCGTCAGATAGCATAGTCTACTTGGAAGACCTTGTTTTCATTCCAGAATTTGCCATCACCGTGTCAAATGGCTGATGCACACGAAGAGCAGTTGAATGTACTAACATTGTTGACAAATGTAATATGTAACGAAAAAAAAGGATGGCCTGATATAATTTACATATAAGATGACTGGCTAAGTAGGATGGCATTGCAAAATTCACATATATGATGCCTGGCTAAACAAGATGGCGTTGCATAATTCACATAAACGATGAATAAACTAAATAGATGGAATTCGCACAAAGGATGTCTAAACTAAGCAGATCACATATTTGATGTATAAAGTAAGCAATGCAAGACACTATATGCATGATATAACCAACATCAGCATGCCAAGTTAGAGCGAAGACCTCAGGGGGTAAATAGGAGTTATCTTCTCCTTCTGAATCACCCTCAGAACAAATATCTTCCTCTTGATTACAATCGAAATGCGTGGAGGGGGGGCTTCCTTTGCGCCTACCATGGAGCGACGTCTACATGAAATTATATTGCCATGCAAGGCTCGTCTCTTTTGCTCTACATGTTTAGTTCCATTGTTTACAAGAACTATCATGCATAGGAATAAAACATAGTGAGATTATCTAAGGAGTGCATGCAGAAATCCAGAGTGATGGTAGCAACCTATGGATAGACCCAAAACCAATAATAGCAGGCAGATAATGGCTTCAGTTAAAAATACAGATAATGGCTTCTTTACTGTTTGTTTCAACTCATATTAGACACCGGAGATTAACCAGATAGTAGATAGATACTATTGATAGCAGCCCCGATATGTACCCCACAACCATTTAAAAACTCAAGTTTGACCATTAGTTTGGAGCTAACTTAGAGTCTAATCGGTGAACAGGATGATAAAGTAGCATGTAATATTAAGTGATGCATAACGTAAGCAGACACGAAAGAGTGCGACCTCTCTTGCGTACCCGTATAGTCCTCGAGGTCATCTCCTCGGTTGATGATGGTAATGCTGTTTTCATGGCTGCCAGCGGCAGGGAAGAAGATCTGAGGTGGCGAAAGACAGTCTGGAGGCCGGATCCCTGCTGTGCTGGACCCTTATGTCGTTGGAGCAGCTGAGCTGGGGTGGATGACGGTGCAGTAGGAGCAGGACAAACCACGCAAGGTTTTCTTTGACAACTATCTGTAAGAGAAGTAATCTGTAAGGGCTCGTTTGGATTGGAGGATTCCAACAATGCAGGGATAGGAAATAGACAGGAATAGGATAGGAATGCACGTGCAAAACAGAGAATTTAAAAACACAGGATTTCTGCCAATCTGGGTGTTTGATTCACAACAATTGGAAGATCACAGGATGCAAAGAAGCATGGTGAGATTAAGTCAAACCACAAGAAAATGTATGGTTATAATGTTATTATGCTACTATCTCTTAGTCTTGTGCTTCATGAATAGGAATTTGAAAAGGAGGACAAGTCAAAATTAAAATTCCTACATTTTTTCTTTCAAGGAGACACTAAAGGAACAAATCCGTGTGCTCAGTGGACAATATATATAACATGTAGAGTAAAAAAGAGATGCAACAAGTGTACAAACTCTTTGGCGAAGCCATGTCGATCTCAGCGTGATTGGGTTGGCCGGTGAGGATGCTCCGGCTGACTTTGCTGTCGGAGGAGCGGAAGAAGATCTTAGGCGTCTGGAGATGGAGCCCGAGGTACTGCTCCGCTGTGATGGAGGGTTTCGTCGTTGGAGCAGCTCTGGTGAGTTGTACGACGCCGAGGCTGAAGCAGGACAAGAGAGACAAGGAACAACGTTAACCTGAGTGGAATTCTAATAGCATCTCCAATACATGACATAAAATACATAACCACAAAGTGGTAGATGTAAAATACATCAGCCGCTCATCTCTGAACTTAACTGTCGAAACTGAACTTAACTGTCGAAACTGAACTTAATTGTCGAAACTGAAACTAACTGTCGAAACTGAATTTTGCTGTCGAAACTGAATTTTGTTATCGAAACTGAACGCACTAGCAAGGTGAGGCTACACGTCGGTCGACTGACTTTTTCATCTCTGGTCAGTCAATTTTGCAGCCGTTGGATACGAAATCAAGGGCCTGCGGTTCATCGTCAAGCTCCACCCCCCTGAGCCACTAGCCACCACCGGCCAAACAGCAGCCCCCCGCCACCCGCGGCCGGTGGTACGCCTCCCCAGCCGCACCGAAAACACTCCCCACCACCGGTCCACCACCGCCCTGGCCATCCCTCTAGGCCCCCCTCGTGCCGAGCTTTTTCTCCGGCGATCCCCACGCCACCGCCCCGCCAACACCGGCGACCACCGCCCCCATCCTGAACCCTAAGATAGATAGTGGGGTACCTCTCCGGCGAGCCCCCCTCCCCGCTGCGGCTGGTTCTTCCTTCACCCAGGCGAGCCCACCCCTTGAAAATCTACTGGCCCAAATGTCAATTCAGTCGACTGAAGTGTAGCCAAATCGGAGCAGCATTGCAAGCAAGAGCAAGAGCGAGAGCAGCAGCATGAGCAAGAGCAATAGCAAGAGCAGACCAGGCAGGGGACCGAGAGCAAGAGCAGAGCAGCAGCATGAGTGAGAGCTAAAGCAGCAGTAGCTCCTACTGATACGGACGTCGCCGCCGAGGGAGCGCCGCCATGGAGGAAGTGGCCGGCGACGCCGCCGTGGATGGAGCCACGCCGTGTCGCCTCGGGACCGAGCGCCGGCAGCACCGTGAGACCGAATCAAGAAGAAAATGCGGTGATTAGTGTACAACCTCTTTGGTGGCGCCGATTAGGCCGCAACTTCATCCAAGGAATCGGTGATGATGATGCTCTTCTGGTGGTGCAGGTGAAGACGACGGTGTGGGAATGGAGGTGGCGCAAAAGACGAGGGGAACGCCAGGGCAGCTCCTTGGAGTTGGAGGACAGGGTGGCTAAACCGGCGGGATGATGAGATCGATGAAGGATCCTCATCTGGTACGGTGGATGAGGGACGTCGAGGTGTTGCTGTGGACGACATCGTCGGGGAAGAGGCTCCAGCTGGGTGGCGGACGGAGCAGGGTGTGGGGTTTCGTCGCGGCTTTTCGCGGCCTTGGTCTACGAATGGGTGGGCGGATGGGATGGCAGTGGGGAACCATGGCTTAGAGACACGCTTGTCCAAAATGTGGGGTAAGTTATGAAAGTACCCCCACCGATTTGAGGCGGTTCTTTCGGTTCAGGGGTACCACGGGCATTTTGCGTGTTGGGATTTCATAGGAGGTGGGAGTTTTCGCGTGTGTTGTAATTTAGGAATAGCAAGGCGCAGGTTGAGATGGAGGGAGTTGTCGGAGCACAATGAGAGAAAGATATATCTTAAATATTTCGGGCTAACAAGGCGCGGGTTGAAATTTCCGGACAAGCCTAACGTGTACTATACCAAATCAATGCGCACTACAAATGTCATTCAAAACTTTGAATTCATGTTATGTTCAATTAAAATATTTTGCTACGTGTATAATGCATGCAACCTACTACTCAAATGAACGTTTTAGTGCATTCCAAACATATATACCACCGCTTCAATATGAACTAAATTTGAATAAGATCTACAGTAATGATTGTTGTGAAGTCAAAGCATTTGAATTTATTTATCTGTTTTAGTAAGATCTACAATCATCATTATTGTCAATTTAAACCATCGTTTGTGTATTATCTTCACAGCACACCACATGATTAGTCTCGAGTTACATATGAACTATGTGTACTATATGAACTCGAACTAGATTTTTTGGATCCACTTTATTTTGATTTCAAATCACATTACATTTCTAGGTCTAGCTAGATCTTCATAATCTAAACCATGTCTCATATGTATAATGTGTTTATCACATTATGTATGGTGCCCCGCCCCCTACGCCTACAAGTATTCAGATGTGAGTTGCAAACACCACACATTACCACAAATTCAAATAAAATGTGAGAATGTTCGATATATAGTATTGTTTAGATTGCTCGATATTTAGTTGTAGGCTGCAAATGCCGCACATTATCACAAATTCAAATAAAATGTGAGATTGTTTGATGTATAGTATGGTTTAGATTGTTCGGCATTTAGCTATGAGTTGCAAACGCCATGCATTATCACATTATGGTATAACATGTGCACATCACGTGTATCACCGCTATATTCATGCATGCAATGTTTAAAACACTATGATATCCTATTCAAATATATGAATCCGCTTTCATATCAAATTATGATATTTGTTAGTCTCTTACACCCACACAATCCTCTAACCTTTGGAGCTACCACTAACTTTCTCTCGTGCATGCACACGCCCTCCTCGCCCTCCCCCTCCCTCGGCATTCTATCCACCGGGCACATTCATTTTTTTCTTTAGGTCGTTCTCCCAGAGTCTCCACAACTCCTTTCCGACACACACCGATCGATAAACCTCTCCAGCGATGCCTGCCTACAGCATGCACACACAGCTTCAATCTCCTCCTTTTTGTGTCCTTGCCTCGTGTCTCTCATATGGTCAGACACACGTGTAAACTCTTGCCCCTCTTTTCATCGATCTCACAACCGCACACTCCTCCCCCTATCTAGCTAGTAGTTGGGCCTCTTGCACCACCTCCTAGCTCCATTCTCTCTGTCTATCCGTCTCACTGGGCCTTATTTGCCTCTAACAAATGGACGTACACGGACCAATCTCTCGCTATACATATAGCCAGCTAGGTCCTTATAACTCGTTTTTACCGCATCGAACGATCTACCTCATTAGTTGTGTCTCTCCCTTCCTCCGACAAACCACAATTGATCTACTGATCTAGTTAGGCTTGCTTACCAAACACATGGTTCCCCTTCATCATCCATGGATGCGTCTCAACAGATCTACTGATTACATTGCAGTTCTACCCTCAGTTTGTCTAGTAGGCCTCCGCCAACATCTCCGAGAAGCAACTCCATCACCCATCCAGCACTCTACCCCTCTCCCTCCCTCTCCCTCCCTCCCTCTCTCTCTCTCCTCTCTCTCTGTCCCATCATATTTCCCGTCCTTCAGTTATGTATGGATGTCGACCGATCTCCCTCAAGACATAGTTGGGTCTCTCCTTCTCAACACATATATGAGTCGTTCTACCTCTATAGTTAGGCATGTGCCTACCCCTCCCCCCACCCCCCCACACACACCGATACATCAAGCGCTCTAGTCATGTCTCCCTGCCACACACAAACTTGACATGTGCCCTCTAACGTTCCGGTAGGCCAGTCGCCCTATATCTTTGACTT
>NC_057798.1:304798537-304805831 GCF_018294505.1 Triticum aestivum | reverse complement strand
GACATCCTTAGAAGAGGTCGCCTTCCAGTCGACCAACGAAGATTCACTCGACTGGCCTGAAGGACTCGACCACGAAGACTCACTCGACCACCAGGAGGTCAAGAGGCACTCTGCACTGCAACGGCCTGTAATCAAGTAGACTTTATGATAGTAAAGGCACTTTATGTGGGGCGTTACCAGTAACGCCCCAGACTTAACTCACCTTAAACCCTCTCCTGCGTGGGCTGGCTGGGGTCCTGGCGCACTCTATATAAGCCACCCCCCCCTCCACAGGCAGGGGGGTTCGGCACCTTGTAGTTCATACACTCATAATCCACTCGACCGCCTCCGGGCTCCGAGACGTAGGGCTGTTACTTCTTCCGAGAAGGGCCTGAACTCGTACATCCTTTGTGCTTACAACCTCTCCATAGCTAGGACCTTGCCTCTCCATACCTACCCCCCACTCTACTGTCAGGCTTAGAACCACGACAGTTGGCGCCCACCGTGGGGCAGGTGTTTTAGCGATTTTGTGGAGAAGTTGCGATTCTTACGAGTACTTTCATCATGGTGTCTGCTGGAGTTTTGGTCGAGGGTCAAGAGATCCGTCTCGGCGCTCTCATCTTCATCGCCGACGACTCCGCATGGCTCCAGGAGGCTCCACTCGACGTAAATGTGCTCCCTGTCCGCGGTGCGACGCATTTTCGCGCATGTGTCCGCGGCGTTCTGCTGCGGCAACCGTCGACCCAGTATCGGTCGGCTCCTCCATCGTCCACCCTCCCGGTCTCCCGCCAGCGCAAGCGCTCAGGCCGGTCGAGGCTTCAGTGATGGGTGAGTCACGCGGTGGCTCGCCAATCGGCCACTACCCAAGTTGCGGCAATCGAGCCCAACGAATCTCTCTACGGCTTGTTCGATCAGTCGACTGGCTCCGTAGAGACTGCATCCGAGTGCGGAAGCAGTGATCCAGCGGCGGAAATCTTGATGGTCGACGGGCCCCACAGCCCTCCTGGCTTCGCCCGTGGTGGTGGAGCAGGTGACGGCGGCGACCCTGCACGAGGCTACGAAGAGTACCAGCCCGAGCCACTCGACTCTCTGCAAAGGGAGGAACTTCGCCGCAGGAACGAGGATCCCCTGCGTATTCCCATCGCAGGAGAAACCCCCGAGGCTCGTGCCTTGGAGGAGGCGCGTCTGGCCAATTTGGCCGAGCGCACTCGACTGGAGAACCTTCAGCGAGCACTCGACGAGCGCGCGCGGTAACGAGTTCCTGACACCAGTCGACGTCAACTCTTCCCGCCGACTCAGGTATATCGAACCCCAATTCAGAATTTAGCAGCTGCGACCCGTATAGCAGAGTCCATCCAGCCTTCGCAGTCGGAAGCTGGCAGAGGTTTGCTGCAGATCAGGGATCTGCTCCGGGCAGCAGGAGATCAGAATTCAGCCGTGTCTCAGTCGCGCAACAGAATTCACAGTCGATCCGTCACTGTGAATACGGTTCAGTCGGCTCACAGCCCCAGATCGCCTCCGCGGCGCGAAGGGCGTGAGAATCGGCGAGATCAATATGGCGACAGACTCGACCGAGATGATAGGCGTCGAGTGCCCTATTCCCCTCCGAGGGGTGGGTCTTATGCTCCTCGGCAGCCAGATGATAGGCGTCAGTACAGTACAGGGCGTAGGGTTCCAGTTGACCCCAGAGAGCCAGGCTTCGACGCGCGATCCATTATCGTGCAAGGGTTGGTCGATCGGAACAGAGCCCATCGAGGCGCACTCGACAGAGATGTACCCACAAGCAGTCGAGTGCATGTTTCTGGTCCTGAATGTTTCAGCAGAGCTATCAGAGCCGCAGTTATTCCCCCCAATTTCAGGTTGGCAACAGGAGTCAGCAAGTTCACTGGTGAGTCTAAGCCTGAAACTTGGCTTGAAGACTACCGAGTGGCAGTTCAGATTGGTGGTGGGAACGACGAGGTGGCCATGAAGCATTTACCCCTCATGTTGGAAGGTTCTGCCAGGGCATGGTTGACTCAATTACCTCCTAGCAGCATTTACACTTGGGAAGATCTGTCCCGAGTGTTCGTCAGAATGTTTGAAGGGACTTGCAAGCGACCAGCTGGATTGACAGAGTTGCAAGTCTGCGTGCAGAAAGCTAATGAGACTCTCAGAGAGTATATTCAGAGGTGGATCACTTTGCACCACACTGTGGAAAATGTCTCTGATCATCAGGCAGTATGCGCCTTCAAAGACGGCGTCAAGAACAGAGAACTGAGTTTGAAATTTGGTCGAACTGGTGACATGACCTTGAGTCGGATGATGGAGATTGCTACCAAGTACGCCAATGGCGAAGAAGAAGACCGACTCCGAAGCGGCAAGCACAAGCCGAGTCAGTCGGAAAAGGGAAACACCAGTCGGAAACAGAAGCGGAAGGCTGAACCGGCAGCTCCTGGAGAGGCTCTGGCCGTGACTCAAGGAAAGTTTAAGGGGAAACCAAAAGGATCCTGGAACCCCAAGAAGGTAAAGGATAAAGAAGGGAACGACGTGTTGGATATGCCATGTCACATTCACACGAAGAAAGACGAAGAGGGAACATCATTTACCCAAAGCACACCACTCGCCAATGTCGACTCCTGATCCAGCAGTTTCAGGGAAAACAGTCTAAGGACAAGGAGAAGGAGTCGGACAAGGCCGAAGACAAAGAGGACAGTGAGGGAGGATATCCGCATATCAACTCCACTCTGATGATCTTTGCAGATGTGGAAAGCAGAAGTCGATTGAAAGTGATTAACCGAGAGGTGAACATGGTTGCCCCAGCAAAGGCAAATTATCTGAAGTGGTCTCAAACACCCATCACATTCGACCAATCTGATCACCCGACTCATATTGCCACCCCTGGGAGCCAAGCTTTGGTGGTCGATCCAGTTGTCGAAGGCACTCGGCTGACAAAGGTGCTGATGGATGGTGGAAGTGGGCTGAACTTATTGTATGCTGACACATTGAAAGGTATGGGCATTCCGATGTCCCGACTGAGCACTAGTAACATGAGCTTTCATGGAGTTATACCAGGGAAGAAAGCCGAGTCACTCGGCCAGATAGCTTTGGACGTAGTGTTTGGTGATTCGAAGCATTTTCGCAAAGAAAAGTTGACGTTTGAGGTCGTGGATTTTCAAAGTGCATATCATGCCATTTTGGGGAGACCAGCCTATGCACGGTTCATGGCTCGACCATGTTACGTGTACCTCAAATTGAAGATGCCCGGTCCCAAAGGTGTGATCACTGTCACCGGTGATAGGAAAAAGGCAGAGGAGTGCTTTCAGAAGGGCTCCAAGATTGCCGATTCCCAAGTGACAGCGGTCGAGTTCGAAGAATACAAGCAAAACGTAGATCCGAGTGACTTGCTGCGATCCAAGAAGCCCGCCACAGAGTCTGCATTCCAGTCGTCCGGTGAGACGAAGCCTGTTCACATTCACCCGACCGACCCCGAAGCAGCTCTGACCCGCATCTCCACGACACTCGACCCAAAATAGGAAGAAGCGCTCATCCAGTTCCTCCGTGAGAACTGGGACATTTTTGCATGGAAGCCCGCTGACATGCCAGGTGTTCCCAGGGGACTGGCTGAGCATCGCCTAAGAGTCGACTCGTCTGCAAAACCAGTCAAAGAGCATCTTCGGCGGTCCGCCGTCCAGAAGAGAAAGGCCATCAGTGAAGAAGTGGCTCGACTGTTGGCGGCAGGATTTATCCGAGAGATATACCACTCCGAGTGGCTCGCTAATGTCGTCATGGTTCCTAAGAAGGACAAGTCGCTCCGAATGTGCATTGATTTCAAGCACATCAACCGGGCCTGCCCGAAAGATCACTTTCCTCTCCCTCGCATAGATCAAATTGTTGACTCGACCGCGGGATGCGAGAGGTTGTCTTTTTTAGATGCTTACTCCGGGTACCACCAGATCCGTCTGTACGGGCCCGATGAGGTAAAAACAGCTTTCATCACTCCATTCGGGTGCTTCTGCTATATCACCATGCCATTCGGCCTCAACAATGCCGGAGCCACATTTATGCGAATGATTCAGAAGTGTCTACTCACTCAAATCAGTCGGAATGTGGAAGCTTATATGGATGATATTGTTGTCAAGTCACGAAAAGGTTCCGACCTGCTCGCTGACCTCGCCGAAACATTTGCCAACCTCAGAAGGTATGATATCAAGCTCAATCCATCAAAGTGCACATTTGGAGTTCCTGGTGGCAAGTTACTCGGTTTTCTCGTTTCCGAACGGGGAATCGACGCTAACCCAGAGAAGATTGGCACTATTCTCCGAATGAAACGCCCTGTGCGAGTGCTTCGATGTCCAGAAGCTTGCTGGATGCTTGGCCGCATTAAGTCGATTCATCTCACGACTCGGTGAAAAGGCACTGCCTCTTTACCGACTGATGCAGAAGGCTGACAAGTTCGAGTGGACTCCAGAAGCTGATGCAGCGTTTGCCGAGCTAAAAGCTCGGCTCTCCACCCAGCCGGTGCTTGCTGCTCCAATCAGCAAAGAGCCTCTGTTGCTCTACATCGCAGCCACAGGACAAGTCGTCAGTACTGTGCTAACGGTCGAGCGGGAAGAAGAAGGAAAAGCTCTCAAAGTTCAGCGCCCAGTGTATTATTTGTCTGAAGTCTTGACTCCATCCAAGCAGAGATATCCTCATTATCAGAAGCTTGTGTATGGAATATACATGACCACAAAGAAGGTTGCTCATTATTTCTCTGACCATTCCATCACAGTCGTCAGCGACGCTCCACTATCAGAGATTTTGCACAACAGAGATGCAACTGGTCGAGTGGCCAAATGGGCGATTGAACTTCTTCCCCTTGATATCAAGTTTGAGGCAAAGAAAGCCATTAAGTCCCAGGCGATAGCAGATTTCCTCGCCGAGTGGATTGAACAACAGCAGCCAACTGAAGTTCACTCGGAGCATTGGACCATGTTTTTTGATGGCTCTAAGATGTTGAATGGTTCCGGTGCTGGGGTTGTCCTGGTTTCCCCAGAGGAGATAAGCTCAGATATGTGCTCCAGATTCACTTTGATTCCTCCAACAATGAGGCAGAATATGAGTCCCTCCTATATGGGTTGCGCATGGCCATTTCACTCGGCGTCCGTCGCCTAATGGTCTATGGCGACTCGGATTTAGTGGTCAATCAGGTGATGAAAGAGTGGGACGTGAGAAGCCCAGCCATGACTGGATACTGCAGTGCAGTGAGGAAGCTGGAAAAGAATTTCGAGGGGTTGGAGCTCCATCATATACCCCGACTGAAAAATCAAGCAGCTGATGATCTAGCAAAGATTGGTTCCAAGAGAGAAGCCATTCCTAGTGGTGTGTTCTTGGAACATATACACACTCCGTCAGTCAAAGAAGATCCTTTCACCGAAGAAACTCCGCAGCCCAAGAGCGCCACAGATCCGACTGAAGTTGAAGTCCCAGCGGTGGTCGACTTGATCATGGAGGTTTTGGTGGTCATTCCCGACTGGACAATTCCGTATGTCGCATATATCTTGAGGAAAGAGCTTCCGGAGGATGAGGAAGAGGCTCGACAGATCGTCCGTCGATCTAAGGCCTTTACCGTAATCAAAGGACAATTATACAGAGAAAGCGCGACTGGAGTCGGTCAGAAGTGCATAACACCAGAAGAAGGTCGACTCATCCTCAATGATATTCACTCGGGGACCTGTGGTCATCATGCCTCCTCTCGGACCATCGTGGCCAAAGCATACCGAGCCGGATTTTACTGGCCCAAGGCGAATGAGATGGCAAAAGAGATAGTGGATAAGTGCGAGGGATGTCAGTTCTACTCGAATATGTCGCACAAGCCTGCGTCAGCTTTGAAGACCATCCCACTCGTCTGGCCTTTTGCAGTTTGGGGGCTAGACATGGTCGGTCCTTTGAGAACAGGACGACGTGGCTTCACGCATGTACTGGTGGCAGTCGACAAGTTCACCAAGTGGATCGAGGCTAAACCAATCAAGAGCCTTGACACCAGTACTACTGTTAGCTTCATCAGGGAACTAATATTCAGATATGGAGTCCCGCACAGCATCATTACGGATAATGGATCGAACTTTGACTCAGAGGAATTCAGAGCTTTCTGCGACTCCCAGGGCACACGGGTCGACTACGCATCAGTCGCCCATCCTCAGTCGAATGGACAAGCAGAGCGAGCTAATGGACTGATTCTTAAGGGACTAAAGCCTCGACTGATGCGTGATCTCAAACACGCGGCTGGAGCTTGGGTCGACAAACTTCCATCTGTACTCTGGGGACTGCGGACCACGCCTAATCGGTCGACCGGAAGAACTCCATTCTTCTTGGTCTACGGAGCCGAAGCGGTCTTACCAAGTGATCTTCTGCATAATGCTCCCCGAGTCGAAATCTACAACGAAGCAGAAGCTGAACAAGCGCGGCAGGACGCAGTCGACCTTTTAGAGGAAGAAAGGGAGATGGCTCTGATCCGGTCGACCATCTACCAACAAGATCTGTGCCGTTTCCACGCCCGAAATGTGAGAGGTCGAGCCTTCCAGGAAGGAGATTTGGTTCTCCGAGTGGATCAGCACAAACCACACAAGCTTGCTCCTTCTTGGGAAGGCCCCTTCATAGTCACCAAGGTCCTCCACAATGGGGCGTACCGTCTTTACAACGTCGAGCATAATTTCGACGAGCCCCGAGCTTGGAACGCGGAGCTACTCCGCCCATTCTACACTTAAGTTTTATCATTCGGATGAGTTGCAATAAAGTACTTTTGTAGTTCATGGACCTCAAAATAATAGTGTCATAGTTCCTCCATAATATCTGTCACTTTTTATTTTTGTCCAATGAAATTCCCCTCAGTGGGTGACTTAGCTGCGAATCCGTTTCGCCTAAGTTTGTAAAAATCCTACCGAGTGGTGAGCCAGACTCCCACTCGGAGGCTTAGCTGCGAATCCGTTTCGCCTAAGTTATCAAAATCCTACCGAGTGGTGAGCCAGACTCCCACTCGGAGGCTTAGCTGCGAATCCGTTTCACCTAATTTATCAAAATCCTACCGAGTGGTAAGCCAGCCTTCCACTCGGAGGCTTAGCTGCAGCCTCGTGCTCGCCTAAGTTATAAAAATCCTACCGAGTGGTAAGCCAGCCTTCCACTCGGAGGCTTAGCTGCAGCCTCGTGCCCGCCTAAGTTATAAAAATCCTACCGAGTGGTAAGCCAGCCTTCCACTCGGAGGCTTAGCTGCAGCCTCCTGCTCGCCTAAGTTATAAAAATCCTACCGAGTGAAGAGCAACCCTCTCACTCGGGGGCTTAGCTGCAGTCCAAGAACTCG
>NC_057798.1:304781473-304798105 GCF_018294505.1 Triticum aestivum | reverse complement strand
GTAAAAATCCTACCGAGTGAAGAGCAACCCTCTCACTCGGAGGCTTAGCTGCAGTCCAAGGACTCGCCTAAGTTATAAAAATCCTACCGAGTGAAGAGCAACCCTCTCACTCGGAGGCTTAGCTGCAGTCCAAGCCCTCGCCTAAGTTATAAAAATCCTACCGAGTGAAGAGCAACCCTCTCACTCGGGGGCTTAGCTGCAGTCCAAGCACTCGCCTAAGTTATAAAAATCCTACCGAGTGAAGAGCAACCCTCTCACTCGGAGGCTTAGCTGCAGTCCAAGCACTCGCCTAAGTTATAAAAATTCCACCGAGTGAAGAGCAACCCTCTCACTCGGGGGCTTAGCTGCAGCCATGCGCTCGCCTAAGTTATAAAAATCCTACCGAGTGGTAAGCCTGACTTCCACTCGGAGGTTTAGCTGCGGCCCAGTGCTTGCCTAAGTGGACCGCAGGATAAGTCGATTGCAATAAAGGCGCCTTGCTTTGAACCTGCAGAAGACATTTCGAGCCGAAGGCAATCGTATTCAAGCACCAAATTCAAGTTTGAATCGGCATCTAAAGGAACCGAAAGTGCTCAGGCATCAAGCCCGTTAAGGTTTGTCGGTTACAATTCCACTCGGCATACCGAGGCAAATTTAAAAGTATCGAGCCAGAAGAAGTTTTTTACCCCTCCTGTGGAGGGCTGGAAGGTGCAACGAATTCATCAAGGTCAATTCCGTCGGCGATCCGAGTGGCAGCTGCAAGGAAAGTTTCCATAAAGGACCTGAAGTCGTGCTTCTTGGTATTTGCCACCCGAAGGGCCGCCAGCTTCTCTTCTCGCGCATCTTTGCAGTGGACTCGGGCCAGACACAGAGCGACATCTGCACCACACCAAGACGAGGACTTCTTCCACTCCTGCACTCGACCAGGGATTGTGTTCAAGCGGGCCATCAGCGACTCAAGGTCATTCTGAAGTGTCTCCTCAGGCTAGAGCGTCGAGTCGATGCGGGATGTAGCGGCCTTCAGCCTTGCGAGATAGTCCACGACAGCTGCAACACGAGACTCCAGTCGGAAAACATCCATGGCAACTTCGTCGTTCACCGGAGAATTGATGGGGTCGAGGTTTGGCTCCAGTCGGCTGGTTTCTTCTTCAAAGTTTTGACAAAATTCTGCAAGGATGATCACTAAGTCAAGGGGATAGTCGAATGGAAAAAGCCACAATTGGAAATATTTGCCAAACATGGAGGTTTACCTTCAAGCATAAGAAACAGCTTCTTGGCAAGGCCACTCAGGAAGGCCTCCAGTTCAGTTTTCTTCTCAGTCAATTTGCTGACTTGGTCGGTCAGGGCAGCTTTATCAGTTTTCAGTCGACTGACCTCCTTGTTGGCAATCCCAAGAGCAGCTTTCAGATTGGTATTGTCTTGTTCGAGCTTGGTGACTGAAGCTAACTTCTCGTCAGCAAGCTTGATCTTCTCAGCTAGCTCAAGGTCTTTCTTCTGCTGGGCCTCCCTTACCTTACCTGCAAGTTACAGCAAGATCAGATTTTGAAACAAGCAAGGGGAAAAGCAGTCGTCAGGGTCTCACCAAACATACCTTCGGTCTCCTCCTTTGCCTTTGTCAGCTTCTCCTGAACCAGCTTCAAGCTCAGCTCGACTTGAGTATGTTTTTGTTCCAGCTCTGAGTAGCGAGCCACAAGATCACAAGAGTTCTGCGAAGAACCAATCGACTAAATGTCAAAAATAATTCACTTCCGAGTGAAAAAGGGAAAAACACACATTTCTAAGACTACAGCCGAATACAAGCATTCGACCGTAGTCTCGGGGACTACACCCAGCGGGTGCACTCAGCGTGCCCCCACTAATCCCGATGAAGACAAAGTCGACCAGTCGACCTCAAAAAAAAAGAGAGATGCATTCTCTAAGACTGTGATCAACTGCAAGCAGTCGACCACAGTCTCGGGGACTACACCCAGTGGGTGCACTCAGCGTGCCCCCACCGGTTTGTGAAATCCAGTCGACATAGTCGACTGAAAGAAAAATTGACGTCATAAAACCTAAGGCCGACTGCCAGCAGTCGACCTTAGCCTTGGGGACTACACCCAGTGGGTGCACTCAGCGTGCCCCCACCGGTTTGTGAAATCCAGTCGACCAGTCGACTAACAGAAAGATTGACATCATAAAGCCTAAGGCCGACTGCCAGCAGTCGACCTTAGCCTTGGGGACTACACCCAGTGGGTGCAATCAGCGTGCCCCCGCTAACACGGAGTTTATTCGACACACCCAGTGGGTGACTACTATAAATTCCGGAAAAGAAAAGTTTTTGGTAACATATCCAACAGAACAAACAGCGGTCGACTGACCTGGACATTGCTTTGGAGGGCAGAACTGGCGTCATAAGCTGCCTGGCTCGCGTCCCGGATGGTCTTCAGCTGCTCCATCATGAGTCCCGCCTGGCGTATTGCTTCCTTCGCTGCGCCAGCTTGGTCCTCGGGGACGTGGTGCGTCGTGAAGAGGGAGGGCTGCTGAGCACTCGTCAGTGGATTTGCGAAGGACACCGTGTGTCGAGTGGTGTTCTCTTCCTCCACAGTCAGAATCTCAGGCCCCGTCACATCCTGAGGCACCTTACTGGCGGACGCTTTCTGACTCCTCCTGCGTGTCAGTGGTTCTTCATCCTCGTTGTCGTCAGGGAGATTGATGACAGTGTTGGGTGGAGCTGCGGAGAAGAATCAGGATCAGAGATCGCGAGTCAGTCGACTAAGAACGGTGTTAAGAATACAGTACCTGGGTTCGAAGTTGCTGCATCTTCCATCTCATGGTCGTCAGCCCGAGCTGAGGTTTCAGAAGTAGCAGTACTGCAACTCCAAAGGATCAGTCGACTAACTTCGGCGTCGACCAGAGATAAAGTTCACACAGAATAAGAAAATATGAGCAGCACAGTTACCCTGATATGGTGGGGATGGACACCTTCATCTTCGGCAAGAGTTTGGTCGGCTTCGACGAGGCCGCCCTGGGCTGTTTCGACGCCTTTTCAGTCGGCACCGGAGAGGTGGTCCGAGGGCGCTTGGTCGACTGAGTGGCAGTCACAACCCCCTTACCACGTTCGGTCGAAGGGACGTGGACAAGCTTCGACCGCCTTTCTGAGCGCGGCGGTACGACCTCCTCCTCCTACTCTTCCTCGTCCTCGACGTCGTCTTCATCACCGACGTCATCATCATCGTCGTCATCATCCTCTGCAACATCCGAGTCCCATTCCTCCTCTTCCTGGCTCTCGCCCCCGCTCGCCTCGCCCTCCTCAATCGAAGCTTGTGCCCCATTGGGCATCGAGTACAGCTCGGTGAGGGCCTAGCAGATGCCCAGACAAGGATCAGTCGACCAGTCGGCAGGGTTAACAGAAATGAATACGACGAGGGTGCAGTGGAGAGCAGAGCAAGTGTACCTTGTTTGAGTCGCTGTTGTGGTCGAGTGGAGGAATCCTTCTGGCTCCGCGTGGGTTGTCCTTGTTTCCGGTGACGGCTACCATCCATCTTTCCAGAGTGACATCGTCGACTGCTTCTGGATGGACTCTAGTCTCGTCTTCGGTCCCACAGTACAACCACATGCAGTGGCTTCGGAACTGGAGAGGCTGGATGCGACGCCTGAGGAATACCTCCAGGAGGTCCATGCCCGTCACTCCCTCCCGAACCAACTGCACCACGCGCTCCATCAACATCTTCACGTCAGCTTTCTCCTCCGGAATCAGCTTCAGAGGGGAAGGCTTGCTCACTCGGTCCATGGTGAACGGAGGGAGTCCACTCGACTGCCCTGGCGTCGACTGGACCTGGCAGTAGAACCAAGTCGACTGCCAGCCTCTGACGGACTCGGGAAAGGTCATGGGCGGGAAGGTGCTCTTATTCCTCACCTGAATCCCCAGGCCTCCGCACATTTGGACGACTCGGGTTCTCTCATCACCTGGGCTCGCCTTCTTCACGGTCTGAGATCGACACGTGAATATACGTTTGAACAAACCCCAGTGCGGTCGACAGCCCAAGAAACCCTCACACATGGACACGAACGCGACAAGATAGGCAATGGAGTTTGGGGTAAAGTGGTGGAGCTGCGCTCCGAAGAAGTTCAAAAAGCCACGAAAGAAAACACTCGGCGGCAAGGAAAACCCGCGATCAACATGGGTGGCCAAAAGCACACACTCACCCTCTTCTGGCTGGGGCTGCCACTCCTTCCCCGGAAGCCTCGCAGCTCCGTGGGGGATCAAGCCCTCGTTGGCCATGTCGAGGAGGTCATTCTCCGTGATGGTCGACTGGATCCAGTCTCCTTGGACCCAGCCCTTCGGCAGGCGGGATCTGGACGAGGACCCTCCGTGGCTGGTGGATCTCCCCTTCGCCTTCTCCGATGCCGACGCCTTCTTTGCACGCTCCAGCGCCGCCGTCTTTTCCTTGGCCATGGTCGCCGGCGAGATGCGCGAAGGGAAGTGGTACGGGGGCGAGAGCGAGCACGCTGAGCAGGGAGGAAGGAAGCAGAGAGAGGGGGAGAATGCTAAGGCGCAGCACAGAAATCCTCGCCGGGCACATTTATAAGGTCCCTTCCGAGTGGATGACAGGTGGGCCCGGTCGATCTAATCATATCTGGAACAGTTATGCAGACGGGATACGTGGCGAAAAAGGCGGCGCGGAGATCGAGGCGTCCATGCCCCGTCCCATCCGAATGCCGCGGTCCGCCCCGCTTCGCGCGCGCCCCCAAATTGCGCATCCCGCGGAATCCGCGAGCAACAAATCAGTCTGTCAGGCGCGGTGTTTCCGGCGATCCGTCGCTCGGAGATCGTCGAAGCCTGAAAGATCACTCGACGCAAAAACAGAATGGATCAAGTCGACTGAAGGCAAGTTGTTTCCTGTCGACGAAGGGATTCTTTGGTCCAGAACAGCGCACAACCGGAGCGCAAAGGTTAATCGGAAACGACATCAACTCCTTCTTCACTCGAAGCCTCAATCCATTCGGGGGCTAATGATGGGGTTATGTACCTAGGGTAGGGTCATGGACCTGATCCAAGTAACTTACCCCAAGACATCCTTAGAAGAGGTCGCCTTCCAGTCGACCAACGAAGATTCACTCGACTGGCCTGAAGGACTCGACCACGAAGACTCACTCGACCACCAGGAGGTCAAGAGGCACTCTGCACTGCAACGGCCTGTAATCAAGTAGACTTTATGATAGTAAAGGCACTTTATGTGGGGCGTTACCAGTAACGCCCCAGACTTAACTCACCTTAAACCCTCTCCTGCGTGGGCTGGCTGGGGTCCTGGCGCACTCTATATAAGCCACCCCCCTCCACAGGCAGGGGGGTTCGGCACCTTGTAGTTCATACACTCATAATCCACTCGACCGCCTCCGGGCTCCGAGACGTAGGGCTGTTACTTCTTCCGAGAAGGGCCTGAATTCATACATCCTTTGTGCTTACAACCTCTCCATAGCTAGGACCTTGCCTCTCCATACCTACCCCCACTCTACTGTCAGGCTTAGAACCACGACAGTGCCCGTGGAGGGGTGGTTGAACAGGACCCCGTGGTGTGGAGGGTTGGATGAACAGTAGACGGTGGAGGGGTGCCCGTGGAGGGGTGGTTGAACAGTAGCCGGTGGAGTAGCGCGTGGTGGAGGCTGGATGAACAGGAGCCCGTGGAGGCTGGAGGAGGTCGACGGTAGCACGTGGAGGCTGGAGGAGGTCGATGGTGGAGATGAACAGTATCTCGTGGAGTCCCGTTTTGCGGTACGCCACACCCCTCCAGATGAACAGGACCCCCGTTTCGACCGTAGCGCTCCAACACAAATCCGTTTCGTCCGTTTTGCGGTACGCCACACCCCTACCGATCAACAGGACCCCCGTTTCGACTGTAGGAGGTTTGTTTGCTCCGTTTTGCGGTACGCCACACCCCTCCCGATCAACAGGACCCTGTTCCAAACGTAGGAGGTCCATTTCCTCTGTTGTGCGGTACGCCAGGCCTCGTTTCCATCGCCTGTTCCGTCCAAGCCCTCCCAATGAACACGACCACGCATTCCGTTCCGACCCAGCCGGTTGGCTCCCATGCATTCTGTTGCCTCCCGATGAACACGACGCATTCCGTTGCCTCTCCATGAACACGACGCATTTCGTTGCCTCCCCATGAACATGACGACGATGTTGTTTCTTCGTTCCGACCCAGCCATGTACACGAGCCCTGGCCATACGTATGCGCGAGTAGGCGTTCGAGACCCCGCACGTATGTACACATACGTGGCCATATTTTCTTTCTTGCACCCTGGCCGATGTACGTTCGTGTACATGCTACGTGCGCGCCTCTACTACGACACGTGCGCGCCTCTACTATGACATGTGCGCACCTCTACTATGACACGTGCGCGCCTCTACATCGACAGTATGTACGTACACGTTCGCGACCAGAATGACAACGCTATGTATGCTTCGACCAGGTGGGTCCCGACTGTCAGGCACTTCCTTGCATGCAAAGATGTAGCTGGTGGGTCCCAGCAGTTAGGGGGGCGGATCGTTTTGTTTCTTTTTGCCCGGACACACTTCCTTGTGTGCGAAGATGTAGCTGGTGGGTCCCAGCAGTCAGGTGGGCGAATCGTTTTTTTTTCTGCCCGGACGCACTTCCTTGCATGCGAAGATGTAGCTGGTGGGTCCCAGCAGTCAGGGGGCGAATCGTTTTTTTTTTTGCCCGGACGCACTTCCTTACGTGCGAAGATGTAGCTGGTGGGTCCTAGCAGTCAGGGCGAAATGATTTTTTCGCGAAATAAAGTGGCCTCTCCAGTGGGTCCCAGCTGTCAGGTGGAGGAATCAATATTTTCCGTGTAATAAGGAGGCACTTCCTTGCTGCGGCCGTGGACCCAGCTATCAGCCTCTCCACGTACAGTTCACGTCCGATGAAAGTCGTTCCTTGACCACGTTGACCACGCCGCACTGAGAGCACCAGGGCGGCGGACGACGGCAAGGCCTAGGAAGGGGACGACGGGGAGCCGGGGAAGACGCGACAGTGGAAGCCCGCGCGGAGAGGAGTAGGAGGGTTCACTGGGTCGGCTATGGTGTGAGGCTGTCGTTGCCGCAGGGCCTAGCCAGCGGTGGGAATAGTAGGGGGCGGTGAGGCCTCCGCGGCAGCACAGCCGGCCACGGGAGGCAGGAGCATGCGGCACGACCGGTGCTGCTTTGGGCGGCTGGAGCAAGAAGACCATAGGTTGAAGAAGCACTACGGCCGTTGGATGGACATCGTACGATCACTGGAGCTAGAATCGTTCATATTGACTAAAGTTGACAAAGGCCCCCGTCCCAGTCGACTTAGTAGGCCCACAAGTCAGCCTCCCACCATGGTGGGTCCCAGCTAGCAGGGGAGTATTCATTTTTTGCGCGTAATAAGGAGGCACTTCCGATGGGTCCAAGCTGACAGCGGGGGGAACGTTTTTTTTCGTGAAATACGCTGGCCCGTCTGGTGGGTCCTAGCAGTCAGGGGGGAAACGTTTTTCTTTTTGCGAAATACGGTGGCCCGTCCGGTGGGTCCCTGCTGTCAGGTGGAGGAATAATTATTTTGCGTGTAATAAGGAGGCACCTCCTTGCGGCCGCCTGGACCCAGCTGTCAGCCTCTCCACGTACACTACACTTCCGATGGAAGTCGGTCGTTGACCATGTTGACCACGCCGCGCTGAGAGCACCAGGGCGGTGGTCTGGACGACGGCGAGGCCTAGGAAGGGGACGATGTGGAGTCGGGGAAGACGCAGTTGTGGAAGCCCGCACGGAGAGGAGTACGAGGGTTCACTGGTTTGGCTGCAGTGTGAGGCTGCCGTCGCCGCAGAATAATAGGGGGTGTGGGTGAGTAGAGGGATGGCCAGGCCAGCGGTGGGAGTAGTACGGGGCGGTGAGGCCTCCGCGGCATCATAGCCGGCCACGGGAGGCAGGAGCACGCGACACGATCGGCGCTGCTTTGGGCGGCTGGAGCAAGAAGACCAAAGGTTGAAGAAGCACTACGGCCGTTGGATGGACATCGTACGATCACTGCAGCTAGAATCATTTATATTGACTAAGTTGACAAAGCCCTTGGTACGCGTCAACTTAGTAGGCCCACAGCTCGTATTTGGCAGAGAACATATAGCCCATTTGCGATTTTTAAGAATGTACAACCCATTTTTTTAATTCTAATGGAATTTACTACAGCCCATTTACAGTTTGTTAAAAGTACAGCCCAACTTCTAGCTAGGACAACGATTAATAATTTCAAACAACCGCTCAAAATAGAATTCAAAAAAAATTCCCACATTTTGATGGGATCCGAAATATTTTTATCTGATATTTCTAGTCAGGTTAAATATAATTCCAAAATAAAGTTGTAATACATTAAAATCCAACGAAATATTGCGCGCGCAATAAGTAATGAAATTAAAAATTTCAAATTCCAAAAATAATATATTTTTCAAACTACTTACGTGTTTGGTGCATAGTAACTGCCCAGTTATTATAATTACATCCCATTTATTATTTCTTAAAGTCCGCTTTCTTATTAAGCCTAATGCATACCTCCTAGGAAAGTTTGCAGCCCAGCGGGGTGGAGAATAACAAGTTGACCCGGATATTGTGTACAACTGTCGGCCCAGTTACATTGCTGATGTTGAAAAAAAAGGCATGTGTAGTACAGTACAACCTAACATGGTTACTCAGCCCACATTCAGCGACGCCGGAAAGGCCCAAACAAGGCTTCTGTACAACTTTCTGAAGTCACTAAGCTCAATTAATAACTTAAGAAAAAAGTTAGATTATAGTGGAACCTAATGAAAAGCTGTCACGAGCAAATAAATAATTCAATGGGTCCCACTTGCGCATGTGCACGTGTGTGTGTGTGTGTGTGAGAGAGAGAGAGAGAGAAAGAGAGAGAGACCCATCGGTCGATGCTCGTAAATACATCTTTCAGCCATATGCATTGCTCATTCTTAGTAAAAACTTATATAGTTGACACAATCATATAGAACATCATAGCACACTGAACTTGCATACAAAAATTTCACGCAGGCGGCACAATCAGGATGGAAGAAGTGGATCGCTACGAGAAGGGCTATGTTGAAACCAATGAAGTCGTACATAACGGTTCATCGTCTTTATAAATGACGGGGAAATATCTTGAATGTTGTGCAAAGAAAACAGACAGACAATGCAATAAATTCTGCTAGCACATTAAGTTGACGTACAGCCCTTTCTAAAAAAAAGTTCAGGTACAAAATTAGAACAGGTCACAACCAAATGTACTGGCATATCAGTGCTTCACACCCATAGCTCGGATTTAACTAGTATCTGACAAGATTCAATTGTTACCTCAAATTAGAGCACATCCAGGCAGCCATCCCCGCCTCTTCTCCCAAAGAAGCAGTGGCCTCTGCCGCGCGATGGAGTAGGCCCTGTGCCATCCATCGTTCCGAGCAACACGCGGAAAGTCTGACATTGACTACTGTAATGGACGTCATCGGCGGACCTTGGCACCAGCGGCGGCGGCAGGACTTCGATTGATGGATTGACCACTTCTTCGACATGCACGAACACTCGATACAGGTACATCCCTAACATGGTCCGCGGCGGCCTTGGTGGCGACGAATAGTACAACCCCAGTTCCTGCACCGGTATCTCAACACCAATCACCTTCGGTATGGTGGAAAGCTTCTTCATCCATGCCATAACCGTCAGAGCCCAGCTGTATGGAGGAACAAACATACTTACGAGCTCACCTCCAAGGTCGTTGATAAGCTCGTTCATGGACTCGTTGTTCCAAGCACGTCGAGGCATGCTGTGGAAGGTAAGATTTGTTAAAAACTCAAGCTCAGAGGGGACCGAGCCCCATCCTGGGTGCCACCGATCAAAGCTCACCAGCACGCCATCGCAGAACAAACGCCGGGAAGATTCGAACACACGACTTCAGTCGAAAGTTGTCTGGAACCTGACGAAGAAATCAGCCGGTGGCGGACAGACTTCGACGAGCAAGTCACTTGTTTGGATGTCGTGTGCAATGCCAAGAGCTTTGACAAGGTCGTCCGACGAGACGGGAGACCGGTCGCCGTTGATGGTTACCATCAGCACTTTGTCGGCAAACTAGTCATCAAGCGCTGCCATGCCACTGTTGAGAGACAGCACGCCGCGACAGAAGGCAGGACGGACCTCAGGATCTCTGACTCGGACATCCGCGTTGACCAGCGACATGATAGTGCGCTTGAGTACAGGGAGTACAGAAGGGGATTTGGAGGAACTGGAGTAGGAATCGAGATTCCAGAGGTGGGGGAGGGGCGGGAGACTGGGGATGAAAAGGTAGCATGAATTTTGAGCACGCGCCAATATGCTCTCGGCGCGCAAGCGCACGAAAACACCGGTGGCGCCCACATGTCGGCCTAAGAGTCCTTATTCTTTCTTTTTTGGAGAGCCTGACCTTTTTTCAGGATCTTTTGAGAGTTCGGCCTGAGAGTCATAATTGACCTGTTTGGCATTGCGTTACTACGCGGCCCATATTCAACGACACCTCACTGGCCCAAACAAGTGTACATCATCGAAAAGACACTGAGCTCAAATTATATAACTTGAAAAAAGGAGATATACTCTGAACACTGGAGAATGGTGATGCCCTCATTTAGCCCACCAGTAGTTCAAGACAATAAACAGTTCGAAACAACGATATATACAACATTCGAACACTGACTAGTGACTACTGCTGACATAAACAGCAAGACATGATAGTTCATAAGAAGTCTTGCTACACCACCAAAACGCACCCATCTGCAGTGCTCAGACTCTCGTGATCCAGACGAGAATGACATTCTAAACAGAAGCAACTACTACATAGTAAGAGTGACATAGACGAGGATGACCAAATGACAAGGAATATGCATAACAAACGAAAGAACTACCCATCCAGAACCAGCAGCAAAGACAACAAAGTCATTCAAAGAGATGATCCAACACCATCATAAATTTGCAACCCCGCTTCAGCGACCAGTTGTAGGACCTTGAGAAGAGGTGTCTAGAGGAGGGTGATTAGACACTAAGTACCAAAGTTGCAGTTTTTAGCAAATTTAAGTTTAAGTGGAGTTTAGGCACAAATTTAATATTCACGATACATAACAAGCAAGCATGCAAAGAGTATATGAGCAGTGGAAAATAAAGCATGCAACTTGCAAGAATGTAAAGGGAAGGGTTTTAGAGGATTCAAACACAATTGGAGACACGGATGTTTTTGGCATGGTTCCGATAGGTGGTGCTATCGTACATCCACGTTGATGGAGACTTGAACCCACGAAGGGTAACGGTTGCGCGAGTCCACGAAGGGCTCCACCCAAGAAGGGTCCACGAAGAAGCAACCTTGTCTATCCCACCATGGTCGTCGCCCACGAAGGACTTGCCTCACAAGCGGTAGATCTTCACGAAGTAGGCGATCTCCTTGCCCTTACAAACTCCTTGGTTCAACTCCACAATCTTGTCGGAGGCTCCCAAGTGACACCTAGCCAATCTAGGAGACAGCACTCTCCAAGAAGTAACAAATGGTGCGTTGATGATGAACTCCTTGCTCTTGTGCTTCAAATGATAGTCTCCCCAACACTCAACTCTCTCTCATAGGATTTGGATCTGGTGGAAAGAAGATTTGAGTGGAAAGCAACTTGGGGAAGGCTAGAGATCAAGATTCATATGGTAGGAATGGAATATCTTGGCCTCAACACATGAGTAGGTAGTTCTCTCTCAGAAATAGGATGCTGGAGGTGTAGGTTCAGTCTCATGGCTCTCTCCACGAATGAAGAGGAGGTGGAGGGGTATATATAGCCTCCACACAAAATCTAACCGTTACACACAATTTACCAATCTCGCTGGGACCGAATCAACAAACTCGGTCAGACCGATTTAGTAAATCTAGTGACCGTTAGGATTTTCGGTGGGACTGAAATGCAACTCGGTGGGACCGATATGGTTAGGGTTAGGGCATAACATAATCTCGGTGATACCAATTACACAAACTCGGTGGGACCGATTTTGGTAATTAGCTAACTAGAGAGTTGGTCAGGCAAACTCGGTGGGACCGATTTTGGTAATAAGTTAACCAGAGAGTTTGCATTGTAATCTCGGTAGTACCGATTGCTCAAACTCGGTGAGACCGATTTTGATAATGGACATACACAGAGAGATTACAATCCCATCTCGGTGAGACCGAGATCCCTATCGGTAAGACCGATTTGCCTAGGGTTTGTGGCAGTGGCTAAGACATCCAAACTCGGTGGCGCCGGATAGAAAGAATCGGTGTGGCCGATTTTGGTTTTAGGTTTAGGACATATGTGGATGTGAGAAAGTGGTTGAGGGTTTTTGGAGCATATCACTAAGCACATGAAGCAAGAGGCTCATTAAGCAACACCTCATCCCTCCTTGATAGTATTGGCTTTTCTTATAGACTCAATGTGATCTTGGATCACTAAAATGTAAAATGAAGAGTCTTGAGCTTGAAGCTTGAGCCAATCCTTTGTCCTTAGCATCTTGAAGGAGTTCCCACATCCTTTAGTCCATGCCACTCCAATGTTGAACTTGTCTGAAATATACTAGATAAAGGTGTTAGTCCAACAAGAGATATGTTGACATTAATTACCGAAATCACCTAGGGAGCACTTGTGCTTTCACCAGTGATCCGGAGACACCAGTACTCCACCCTTTCGATGCAACAGCCCAATTACCTATCAACCTGAAGGCTTGGACCACATCACTACCTGTCGTAATTGAGACATCCAAGGATCAAAGTTAATCTGGATGCCTTTGTCATTCTCACCTTCTTTTGGCTGCAGGCTGTATAGTTGACAATCACGGGAGTTTGCTCCCGAACTCCTAGGGCTCGCCGTGTAGACACAGTTTTCCATAGCAAACAGAGCCTCTCTGCCATCAAGGTCCTTGCCAACGGTGACCTCCTGGTTAACCGGATAATTGAGTCCGAGAAACAGAGAGTGTGAACCAAGGCTATTTACCCGCCTCCAACTAAAAAATCCTAAAGGCCCCAACAAGCTGGTATCCTGCTCATAGACGTAACAACCACTGTCTGGATACTCACGTATTACACGATGCTTGTATATAGTGGGGTTTTTGCAATATAACTTTTTCGGCTCATGTGTCCGAATGATCATCAGTCTTTTGCCGTCGTCTGATCGAGCGAGGAACCAGTTGTGCTTCCCTGTTTTTGGCAAAGGTGGTGTAATTACAAAGGGTAGTAACTGTAGGGACACTGTATTATATCAAAAAGGACAGGCATTGTTAATGTAATATCAGCATTGTTCAGAGTATGAGTAGGATAATGCAAGAAACAGCATTGATATGTCCCTGTTGGAACTGGGAGGAAAATACAGGGAAATGAATACTGGGTTCGAAAATATAGAAGAGCCATGCATGGTTATACTCATGTTATCTCGCAATCGATTCTTCACAGGAAACTACCATGTCATGCATGTTATGTAATCATGTTCTGTCCTCACAAACAAATTCTTCAAGGTAACTAACAGACCATGCATTGTTACATACTCGTGTTCTGTGGGCAAAATTTTTTTGAGGATATTATTCTAGCCATTGATTGCTGAAGGGCGAATATAGGTATGTACACATGGTAAGCATTGCAGGATTTCACTACTTCCAAATATAGAGTTCTCGATATGCACATTTACTTCCCTAATGTATGGTTAGATGAAACCAACAGTGTGGTGTATGTTAGCATGTTTCTACATCATCAAAATGAGGAAACTAACATGGCCATTGATACACACTCATATTTAGTAGTAGTATATAGATTGCTATAAAGTAAGGATAATATCCATATATTCCTAACCGTTTGATTATTCAGGGTACAGATTGGCTGTAATGACATGGTCACAATCGCATGAATTAACTCATTCCAAATATAGATGATTTACGGCGTCTCTAATACATTTCCATAGTTCTACTCAAATTCTGCTCAAACAGGGATATGCCAATCATCACAAAAAGTTCAAACAGTGTCATGGCGTCATCATTAACATGAGATGAAAACAACTTACACGCGTCGTCCCAGCAATACGTGGTGCCATCTACTTTGTCGATCGTGTAGATGATGCCATTGTGTTCAATAGCATCACAGAAGTGTGTATCAGCTTTGACGATGATCCACTGCGAGTCGAGTTGTCTCCAGCTAAAGAAGGCACCGGCGTAAAGATAGTCGAGTCCGCGGTCGAACAAGGCAATTAGCTTGAAGTCTGCGTAATTCACATGTCGTGTGGGCACTTGGCAGATTACAATCTTCTGCAAAACAATGTCTGTCCAACTAACGTAGTAATCTAGATGACTTGGACCGTGATGGTAATACTCTATATAATCCAACGGAGGAAGGATAATCTCATGGGAGGTCTAGAAGTTCACGAGCACCAACTTTTTACCGTCTTCTCTGAAGGCAGCCATCCAGTGGGAGTGCATGTCGACCCAGTACATACCTGCCAAGAAGTTTTGGGCGATGGTGATTGGATCGATGTCGAGGGAAATGATGTACGGCGACCCACTACACACCTGCAAAGAAGTTTCGGCTAATGGATATGGGATTGAAGTCGAGGGGCATCATGCACGCCTCCGTATCATGGTGAGCCAATCTCGCAAGACCGGATAGCAGCAAGCAGGGTGTCTTGAAAAGCTTAGGCCTCGCTTCGATGATGGCCGTGTGCATGTCCCTCGAGCATGCAGCCAGCCGCAGGGCACTCAACATATCCATACACGAACAACAGAGCTCGAGGATGTCACTGGGGAGATTGCTCCAATCGCGGCTCATATGGATGCTATGCGGTTCGTGTTCGGCCATGGTGGAGTTTGGAAGGGGGCTTGATTTACGGGGGAGAAGGATGTCGGTGCTGGAGTGGCTAGCGAGGGAATAGTGGTACTGGGGGAGGCGAGTGAGGTGACGGTACACAGGGTCATAGTGAGATGGAGACGGAGACGGAGACGGAGAAGGAGATGGAGATGGAGTGGCGCTATGGGAGCGGAGAGGGAGACGAGGCGAGGCCCCAATGTGCTGTACAGCAGCGGTGACAGACTGCACAATGCACAGGGTGAGGCTGACTTTGGTAAGCTGAACATACCGCCTCGCCTGGACTAGTGTCAGGCGCAGGGTGTTGTCACTTCACTGTGAGGACCGGATGAATAGTATTTTGACCATCAAGTGTACCATAGTTGTACTACTACTACTACTAGTAGGAACATGAGTACTCCAGTATTGTATAGCGGAAATAGGTCTCCTGTGCTAGCATGCCTGTTCACTTCATCGTTCAGGTATCATCCATATTGCGAGCAGAACCAAATTCTCGTGCATGCCCGATCAACGCCCTACCGCGATGCATGCAGTGGTCATTCTGGTGCATCAAGGACGGCATGCAGATCGTTCCACACTTGAGAAGAGGAAAAATGGAAAGGTAGAACGCGGAAGCAGAGGAAGAGAACACTGGCTAACGAGGTGGGAGGGGATCAAGCAGGAAGTTAATGCTCCACGCCTAAAGGTTTTGGGAAAACCTGATTTTCATAAGGTGACTTATACTCACCTAAACGGAGGGAGTATTCCTTAACCAGAGAATGTTGTGTCTCCCACTCATGCGCTCAAAAAAAAGCTATGACACATTTTTTTTATCTGTTTGCATAGGTCCCACCTATCAGGAAGGATGGGCACATACACAAACAGGTACGACTCATTAGTCTACCCGCACAGCCTTTTCGTTTAGTCTACCTAGTCGTCTAATCAAGTGCTTGCATGCCACTTATGACATTTACTTCTCCATCGGGAACCGATTCTCCTCGGCTTCTTCACCTCCCCTTCGTCTTCATTTGCATCCAAACCCCACTGCGTTCACATTGTTTTAACCTCTTTAAATAATCATCTACTACTTCAGTTAGACTAGCCATCTAATCCTAATTCTCCAAACCATAGCCCTCCGTTCCAGCGCTTCCAAATGGCGAAAGAGATCGAGATGCAGGTTTTTAGCGTCGAACATGTCCTCATCGAAGGCTCGATGCGCATAGTTGCCACCGTCACCGTCCACCCAAGGGTTGTTCGGTAGTGGATCAACAATGTACCCAACTCCCTCGAAAAGTTAGAGACGAGGGTCATCGGTCTTGACGCAGAGTACACGGAGCGTGCTCCCGGGAAGATCCAACGCGCCGCCGTCCATCAGTTGTGCCTTGAAGATGATGTTTTGGTGTACCACATCATACACTCGCCCTCCATACCAGGTGAGCTTCATGATTTCTTGTCTTGGGAGGACGCATACTTCTGTGGGGCAGCCATCGAAGGGGACAAACAGAAGCTGGAGCCGTACAACCTTGATTTGAAAAAGCATCACTGACCTACAAACCGGAATCAAAATTCTTGTAGAAGATTGTGATAAAAAGACACCATCCCTATTCGATGTAGCAAATTTTGTTCTCGGTACAAATCTTCAGAAGGGTGACGAGATGGTGGCATTAAGGTCGTCTAGATGGGAGAATTATCCCTTGACGTACGAGCGGTTAAAATATGCTGCCCTCGATGCCCGTGTGAGTTTCGAGATAGCTGCAAGGTCCAAAGAGCTTGTTGCGAAGCCGTCTCCCACAGAGAATGAGAACAACAACAACAACAACAACAACAA
>NC_057798.1:304768024-304780781 GCF_018294505.1 Triticum aestivum | reverse complement strand
AGAAGAAGAAGAAGAAGAAGAAGAAGAAGAAGATGGTGGCATTATGGATGGATGAACTATTTCCTCTCTTGTAAAAAAAATTATTCCCACTCGATGTATATTGATATAGATGGACTATTTTGATGGTGTGCATGTCTTTGGAACAGAGTAGTAGCATGGGTCCGCTTGACTATAAGGAACTATTTATCCGCATATATAGCTTTCTCTGCTACTCCTTCCAGTGATCGGTATGCAATGCATGTGTCCGTAGACATGATAGCGTGTCCATGGAAGTTCAACTACGGCGACCATCACGTTTCATCTCGCGATTCCCACGACACCTCTCCAACCCACGGCACCACACCCCCCGACGTGCGCCTCACCCCTCTCGGCTACACCGCCCCTCTGCCTTTGTGTGCATGACATGTGGTCCACCTAAAATGCGGCGAGCATCAAGTTTCTACCACAGCCACCGGCGATTCCCATGACGCTGCTCGAACCCATGAAACCACACGTCCCCCGACCTACGGCTCACCCCTCTTGGCCACACTGCCCCTCTACCTTCGGGAGTATTACATGTGGACCAGTCACCTATTGGGTCCACATGTTATTGACTCAAAGGTAGGTGTAGTAAGGCACTGAAGCTCAGTCCCGACGGCCCTGAGAGGGAAATGTAACTCCTGCGCCAGGGCTTGTGGTGCTCCCGCAGCACGAACTCGTGCCAAACTCGATATTTGTTTCTTTATTATACATGCACGTAACGATTTAATGGACATTGTAATCTCAACATGTGATGGGGAGCTCTAAATTTGAATTTGAAACTTATGAAACGAAAAGATTCAAAACAAATAAACTAGGAGAGAGGGAGTATATCGTAGGATGTGTCCCATACAAAATAAGTCCCCTGGTTTGTCACCATGAAGATGCGGTTAGAAAGGAGCACAACATCTTCCTACTCGTACGACAACAAATCAGCCGCAGACAGCATGGTCTGCCTTTGACCACCATGTGCAAGGTTCGTGCTATCTTATTCAATCTCACTGTGGTCCCATCATACCAATTCATGTGGTGCCCCGTTGCATGGCTGATCCCAATGCTGGACGAAGGTTCTACGGGCATGGTGTCATCGTTTTAAGTGTTGTTAAAATTGATGTTGGTACCCTCCCGTACATATGCAAGCCAATCTCCACTCGCACCGAGCCTAACCTGTGAAACAGTGGGCAGGGGGAGAATTAGGAAATGGACATGGAAGTAGTCTTTAGAATGCATTTACTATGTGATCAAACTCATCTTACCTGCTCATCGGAGGAAATCCGAGTGCCCCTCAACGTCGGCATCTCAAGGGACGTCAACTTGCAACTACGGCCACGCCACGCTGGAGAGGCCCCCAAGGAAACATCCTCATGCATTCCACGGAACATCAGGATGCATTTGTATGAGTAGTTTATCTTGTGAGAGAAAAGGATGAACAAGGGAAGGCCTCTAGAGATAGAGATGGACACTACTACTACCAATGTGCTGGCCCATGCGTTGCAATGGATCCAAAATAGTAGAATAATACTTGTTCACGTGCTTGAAATATAAACACTCTAGTTTTGATATACATGAGTCAGCAGACATGACAGCTTGTCCATGGAAGTTGAACCATGGTGACCATCACATTTCTTGTTTCTACCACTGCCACACCCACACACGATTCCCACGACGCCGCTCCAACCCACGGCACGACGTCCCCCGACGTGGACATGGATCCTCTGACGTGGCTATCACTGCCTTTCCTTCACTGACAGGTGGGACCCACGCTTATGGGTCCCACATGTCAGTGACAGAATGGTAGGATTGTTCGCGTCGGGGGATCCTCATCCACCCGACGTGCCCCTCATCCCTCTCGGCCCCACCGCTCCTATGCCTTTGTGTGCATGACATGCGGGCCAGCTGAACTACGGTGACCATCAACTTTCTACCACAGACACACCCGATTGGACGCGGTTTGCCTGCTCCGCTGCTGTGCTCTGATCCGTACTCCCGCGCCATCAAATTTTCATCCAGCGGCTGTGACACATTTCGTCCCGGGCATCAATCCTTAGCTGGAGTACTTATGTACTATAGGTAGTACCCGCCGGTGTGGCCATCTACGCCGCATAACGCCCCAACGCCCAGCTGTGGCACCCTCACCACGGCCACGCCACCACCGGCCGGTTCATCTCGAACGAGTGAGTCGTGAACCACGCCACCACCATGAGAATGACATGTGGGTCAGCCGCATTTAAGGTCCGCATGTCATTGACTCATAGGTTGGGCACTAAGCCACTGAAGTTCGGTCCCGTGGGCCCCGAGAGGGAAATGTAACTCCTGCGGCAGGCCTTGTGGTTCTCTCGCAGTACGAGCTCGTGCCAAAACTGGAATTTGTTTCTTACTACTACCAACTAGTACTAGTAAGGTACTCGTGCATTGCACGCATGAGATTCTAGTGGTTTGTGCATTATGCTTCTACATGTGGAGTTTTTTGGATTCTAACATGTGGCAAAATCTGGTGGAATGTAAGGTTAGGCAAGTTTGATTAACTTAGGTGAGTGTTTGGTTCAAGCCACACCTTAGGAAAGCCACACTAAGGTCCCACATGACATACACACAAAAAATGTGGCAAGATTCCCTTAGGCTTGCCAACTTGTGGCTCTCATTTTGAAGAACTAATAACTTTGCCTAAGCTTAGTTGTGGCAAAGTTAGTCAGGAATTAAGTTCAACCATGGAGTCTTCTAGATTATACATGTAGCGGAATCTAGTGGATGATATCCAACGGCCAGTAGTGCTCGGATTTGCCATCTTTGTACTGTCAGATTGGCTTCATCCAACGACCAACTTTCAAAGTTTATCACACACTATATAGGGGGTATAGATATAGATGTGTCGGTCTGTTGCAATGGATCCAAAGTATATCTATTTAGTGGAGTGCACTCTACACATTATCTATTTATTTTTCTCTAACCTTCTGTAGCCATGCAACCAAGCTACATAAGCTTCATGGGTGCCCCCCACATCATATTATTCATACTACGTTGATTGAAAAAAAAGATAAATCACCCAAAACAAGATCTTCCCATTTTTTGTTCCTACGATGTTGTGCCGTGCACGTACCTACTAGTTGTATAGTGGTAGTACTAGTAATATAGTATTAGGAGTACAAACTTGGTAACTAGTAGGAGTACAAATAGTAAGGAATGCTCCTACTCTATCAACGAGCCCCGACTGACACCAAATTTCTTGGCTTCCATGCTACAGCTAGATCTTCCCCTCGTTTCTGTTTTCCAACCCGGCGGCGGGCGGGGTGTCGGTTTGCTCAACGGCGGTCCCACATGAAAGTGAAAATGCTAGGCAAGACGCCTTCCCTAAGCTATGTGTCGTGTCAGACGGGCCGTGTTGTACTCCCGATTCCCGGGCGTGTGGGGGTGCGGGGGTGCGACGCAAACGGGGTAGGCCTTTTCCTTTTACTAGCAATGTGCCCGTGCGTTGCGATGGATCCAAAGTAGTAGAATAGTAGTATTTGTTCACAAACTTGAAATAAATCACTATTGTTTTGATATACTCTTAATATATTACTCCCTTCGTACCTAAATATTTGTCTTTTTGAGATTTCAAATGGACTATCACATACGGATTACATAGACATATTCTAGTGTTTCTAGCAAGATGCCCGCGTGTTGCACGAAGTTGATGGAAAAGGTAAGCACAACTTATAAATTGACGGATGGAGTACTAGTTACAGTGATGCATATAATTAAACAAAGGGATCGCACATGTCAGTATTGACTGGAACGAGAATGCAACAGCACAATAAGAATTAAGGCCACGATGATGCGATCGCAGTGGTGGTTATAGAAGGCGAGAAGATAGATGGATCCACGAACATACAACCTCCTCCTCCTCAACTTAGTGCGCCGGGCCACCGACCGGCGGCTAAGGAGCGGCGGCTTTTGTGGCGAGGTCGAGGTGCTTCTCAGCAAAGGCATCCAAGGCTTCCAGCCGGTTGAGGAAGGCCAACGTTGTAGAGTCCTCACTGGCCTTGTAGATACCTATGTACACGATTTGCTCGTACACATGGATGTGTAGGTCGACGAATTATTGCAGGGCGAGGCGCCTCGCGGAGAGCGCGACCTCCAGGTGGACATTCTTCATGGCGTCGACGGGCAATCGCAGGGCCACCAGTGCTTGAAAGAGGTTCCGGCCATGGAGGACGATTAGGGTGGCAGGCAATGAGGAGCCCGGGCGCGCAGACTGGAGGAGTACGGCGATGTCGTCCGCGAGCTTTTGAGGATGATGAACTTGTTGTTGGTGGCAACGATCATCTGGTCCAACTGGGAGTCGTAGTTGGCATCGACGGCGGCCATCCACCAGCCGGTCTCCTACACCATCTAGAGACGATCCTCAGCGCCATGCCGCAGGCCGGCGTCGTGGACCATCTGGTGCAGCCGCTGGCCGCTCATGCGCATCGCCTCCATGGGTCTGGAGTGAGCTCTTTTGCGCTTAGTGTAGGTGCTTAGGCAAATGCTTAGGTGCGTACAATGTGGTAGATGCATTGGAATGGAGGGGCGCCTTTATATGAGGGCAATGAGGGCAAACTGTGTTGCATTCACATCGTGCAACCTCTTTTCCCGGACCTCCTCCCATTACTTCCCTCATGCATTAATTGAAGGAGGATGCATTGGCCGTTCAACATATCGGGAACCGCTACTCCCTCCCTCGTCTGCATTAAAGCCGTATCGGGAACTGCGCCGCCCGCTGTCAAATCGAATACTCCCTCCGTCTAGGTGAGTATTATGTCAACTTACGAAAACCAAATAGCAAACACATAGGTGTGGTGCATTAACTCTCACGTTGTTTCTTATTTTTTGACATAAATAGAGGAATCAACCAAGAGGAGATGTGGGGCTTGTATGCTTTTAATGACTTGAGACTATCAAACATGACATGCAGTGGTCAGTTCGTTGCACAAGAACAAATACAACCCACGTCAGCACACACGCATCTTATAGCATCACATCCAATGGCTATAAAAGATGAATGAGACCAAATTATATCTCATCTAGATGAGTTCTAGCAAAACTGTATTAATAATACTTAGTACTCCTGCGCCATGTATCATATATTAGTATCATGTAGTACTTTATTTATTGCCATGTATGACACATAGTACTCAACTCTCTCTCTTTCTTCATTTAATTCTATGACACCTCATCAAAATTGCTAAGGCTAGTACCATTACAACCAGCCTTAGCAAATACTAAACATTAAGTTCTCTAATTTTCCTCTCCACCTTGGTCACCTAGACGGAGGGAGTATACTACGCGGGCTTTTCCTGTGCGATAGGCGGGGCAGTTCCGCCTAGACAGTCCGACAGAGATGCGAGAAGACGAGTGAGTAGGCAGTTGCAAACGTAGGGCTGTGTGATTTGACAGTGAGTTATTGTTGGACAACTGGGGCCCCGTGATTTGACTTGCCATTATCATTTTAACTGTGGCGCTACGACCGGCGTGAGTCTCCCGATTCCTGACCACCTACATACAGGTGCCTCTCCCAATGCTCCACCATGTAGTAGAGGCTAGCTCTTGCATGAGAGCCCACTTCTCCACTTTTTCCTTGCCTCTCTTTCCTCCACATATGCAAAAATGCCATGTAAAGCGCACTATTGTACTTACTTGCTCCTACAGGTGCTTAAGCTTGCCACGTAGGCATAAAGTCTAATGTGGCAAGTTAATAAAGAAGAGAGAGACTAGTTTGGTGACCGAAGGAAGAAACGGTGCTAAGCGCGTGTACCTAGGTGAAAAGACAATTTTGAGTATATAGCTAATTAAATGAAGCAAACTTAGCAACACCATTTCATTGGAAGAGGTCACTCCTTGGCAAATGCAATAAATACTAGTACTCCCTGTGTCCCATAATATAAGAACGATTTTGGCACTACACTAGTGTCAAAAACGTTCTTATATTATGGGACGGAGGGAGTACGAAGAAAGAGATAGAGAGAAGTAAAAAAATACACTTATAGCCAACCTTGTTATAGTATGAGTGACTAAGTGATGACTATGTATGACATGCCAACATCAGATAGCCTAACGCACCATGTTAAATCTCCAAGGGCGCGACCGCGCGAGCGACGCCACGGTCGTGGTAGGCGACCATGGTACGGGCTGCTGGCAGCCCTTCGATCTGAGATCAAATGGTCGCATGCTAAGTTGCTGAAAATTTGTAGAATAACCCTCCAGGATAGGATATTCACCCATAGGTCTAAAATCACGCCATGCAACCGTTCGATCTCAGATCCAAGGGCTCTCGGAAGCCCGTATCATGGGAGAATGGAAAGCCACTACCCTGCCGTTCGCACGCTGGCAGTTCACTCCTACTCATCCCCGCATGTCCTTCAATACTACGGCGGTTCGCTCCTAGTCGTCCCATCCATTTACATTACGGAAGATCCACTAATCCTAACCCTCCTCCCAAATCCATGGCGTCCCAAATATCCATGATCAGTGGTGAGTACAAGGTTAGAACCATCACCGGCGATGAGTTTGACGTCATCTACACCCGTTCTTCTGCGGCGGTGAAAGGATGCCTTTCTCGCTTCAGACGCATATTCAAAAACTCAGATGGTGAGTGGGTCGCTGGGCTAGATGTTGAGTACAGCATAGTCCTGGGACGAGAGAAGGATCTAAAGGACGAAGAGAGGAAGAAGCCCGCCGTGATCCAGGTTTGCGTACATAATGTTTGCTTGGTCTACCACATATTCCATGCCGACATTGAGTGCCTGGATTTGAAGGACTTCCTCGAGAGCAACCTAGTCAAATTCGTTACTGTAGACTTTGGTAATGACAAAGAAGTCCTGTGTTGGATAGGCCTCGTTGTAGGCAACACCTTCGACCTCCGGAAGAATCGGCTGGTGTCCTCTTGTCAGCCTTCAATGCTGACCCTGGCAGGAGCCATGGTTCATCCTTCGTACGGTAAACTGGAGAAACCTCCATACACATTTCATCATCATGCATGGCAGCGGAATGTACTAGATATAGACCACATCCACTACGCTGCAATGGATGGCTACCTTTGTTTTAATATCTACAATGGTTGGATGAAGAGCAACAGCCAAGTATGCGGTTCAAGCAAAGAAGTATCGGCCAAGAGGAAGAGGGACAAGGACGAAGTCGAAGACGTGGCCGAGGACTCCGAGTAAGGTGGCAGTGTCGTTGCTCAGGGTGGTTCTAATGCAGTGTCTACCAGAATAGTTGCAAAGTTTAATTTCAGGTGTGCTTAATTTAATTTGAGGGGTGTGTTGTGTTGAGCCCCCAGCAGAACTATGTTATGTTTATTCTTTTTACTTTAACTCTTCAGTACGTACATACTAGTATTTCTTACATTTCATCTTTTAGTTGGTATAGTACTACCACTCATTTCTTCACATTATATACGTATAATATATATGGCCAACGTCATATAGCCAGCAGTTTAGTTGTCAAAGAATTTCAGGGTGCTTAGTTTTGTCAAAGAATTCCAGGGTGCTTAGTTTTATTTGAGGGGTGGGTTGTGCACTTGTGCTGGACAACATTATTGTGACAAGCCTTTTTAATAGTACTATATGCATAATTTGGCGACGAGCGCTCTCTATATGTACCACCTTTTTTTAATTTCAAGTTTTGCTCCATGGCGCAATCCATCGATACTACTACTGTACAAAAGTGGAGTATATACATTTTTTAAAAGGCTAGAGGGTGAGGCAGTCTAGCTCGGTCGGTTTCACGAGAGGCGAGGGCCTTTGTGATTTGACGGCTCATTACTACTGTCAAATTGAATAGTACTGCGCCGCCCGCTGCACGCCCAGCGCCTCCATTAAACCCCTCCTTAAACCCGCATGCAAACCGAGAATCCTACTCCGGCCACACGTCCGTTCATGAGCGGGCTGGAATTAAACACAACACCGGCCGAGCTCCTCCCGTCCACCCTCGGTTTAAACGAGGCCAGACGCCGGCCAAGATCCAACCGTCCGCCCTCTATTTACATGAGGCCAGACAGACAGCGGGCAAGAATCGCACCCCTCCGCCGCTCCCCCATCTCCTCCTTCACTATTTTCTCCACTCTTTTGATGGCTTCCGATGAGACGTTCTCCAGCATATTCCCCGGCCAGGTGGCCCGTCGAGCCCTCCGGATACAGGCGAGGCCGCTCGGTGCTTAACTAACCTCTCTTGGCCTGACAAAGCCAGTTGTCGCCCCAAGCAGGCGCGTGGTTCAGCAACTCGCCGCTCTAGTTTAGCTCGATGAGGAGTGGCGAGTTGCTCCACACCGGCACGGCGGTGACCACGCCGGTACGGGCGCCGCCGCTGCCGCGTCATACCGCGCCACCAGTGTCTGTGGTAGCCGCGCCTCCCGTGTCTGTGGGCGCGCCTCCCGTGCATGCGGCAGCGCCATGTAGGCAGAGACAGAAGCCAGGTGCATGGAGAGCGACGAGTCGGGAACCATCTTCTCCGTGTCTGCCGCCATCATCGAGGAGAAGTAGAACACGGGAGGCCGCCACCACTTGGGACCCATGAAGGCCACCGCCGAGGCGACGATCATGGATTCAGGTGGTTTCTTTGCTGCTTCGTCTCTTCCGAGGACCTTCGTCAACCCCGCAAGTGTCTGACGGACATCAGGAAGACAAAGGGATCCGCGGGCGGCCATTTAGAACAAAAATAAGTCTAGATACATCCATTTCTAGGACAAGTATTTCTCGACGGAGGGAGTATTAATTATACAAGAGAGCCGGATTGGCACCTCTTAGTTCATGTAAATGTAATGAAATCCATCATGTTTATATGAAGATTCGGCTTTTTTATACGAAATCCTTCATGCTTATATGAAATCAGTCCGTGTTTGCATGAATTTCATCTGGTTGGTTAGAGTTGTAAAAATGTATGCCGCTGGCGTTTGATGTCGTCCTTCGCGGAAGGAAGCGGGAGGAAATTTGCCGGCTACCGTTGGAGATGCTCTTTATGCTGGAAATAATAAAGTGACATCCAATCCATTTGAGTTAATTGCCTGTATGATTGTCCCTCTATAAAAATTTAATTGCATGTACAGTGTACACGTGACTTGCAGGGTGGCTACAGCTTCGTACAGAAAGGTAAAAAGAAACAAGTCCATCCTTAATCTTTTATTCTAAGTACTCTGTGGGTTCCACTGTCAGTACAGTAGCGAAAGAAGTATATATTAAATAAGTAGAGTAATATATAATATAAAAATCTAAAGTTAAAAGACAGAATTCGAACTCATGTCATCGCGTTGCAAGCATCCGGCGCTAACCAGCCCAGCACATTTTTGTTGTAGACCATGCTGGAGATATATCTCCATGTCTACTCTTATATATACTCCATTCGTTCCTAAATATTTGTCTTTTTCAGATTTCAAATGGACTAACACATACGGATGTGTATGTAGACATATTTTAGAGTGTAGATTCACTAAATTTTCTCCGTATGTCTTTTCAGGAAGGGGTCAGATTTGTGCTTGATTTATTTATGAGGTATCCAGATGGCACTGCACCGCCAAGAAAAGAGGGTAACATCAAAATTATGGACTACTTTTTTGAGTATGTTGGTAAGGTCCGGTCATAGTCACTTGTTGAAATCTCTAAAAAGACAAATACTCCCTCCGTCCGGAAATACTTTTCATCAAAATGGATAAAAGGAAATTTATCTAGACGTATTTTAGTTTTATATACACCTCTTTTTATCCATTTTGATGACAAGTATTTTTGGACGGAGGGAGTAGAAAACAGAGTTGGTGATGATGGTGTGCGTGCCATCCTGCAATATAGGCCGTTGGATTTATATCTAACGGACAGGAAAGAAACTATGGCAATTTTGCAAAAATATACCCACACGTCTCTCCATGTTCGCAAATAAGGCCTTCCCTCGTTCAGCCTTTTCTCTCACAAGATAAACTACTCATACAAATGCATCTTGATGTTTCGTGCAATGCACGGGCAGCTAGCTAATTTCTTTTAAAATAGTTGTTGCGGTAATTGGGTTGAAGTGATATATTTTATGTCTGCCCCGAATGATTTCAGATTCACTAGTAGTAACAAAGAAAAGGTTGCCTTGTTAATTAACAGAAAACGGGGTGAAAACTATCACATGAGACCGGTAAAAAAAGGCACACTGGGTTCAGCGGCATCGTTACTACATCTGTGCACGCACGAGAAGTCTACATATCGAGGGGGCTACCAAGCGAGGCACCGAGACACAATGTTTGAGAGAGAAACCAATTGACAGATTATGATCAGATCGAGTTGTCACCTTTCTGATGTCATTGTTGGGGGGAGGGAGAGAAAGACGTATCGAGAGTGTGCCTGGTAGGCACAGAGGCACAACTAGTGAGTCTGTGTGTGTGTGTGTTTGAAAGAGGAGTAGATAGATTATTATCAAGATCGATGTGCCACCCTACTCCTTCAGTGCCGGGTAGTGTGTGTGTGTATGTTTGAGAGAGAAGCCAGTCGACAGATTAGTATCAAGATTGAGGTGTCACCCTACTCCTTCGGTGTTGGGAAGTGTGGGTGTGTGGGGCGGGCAGTGAAACTCACATATCTCTACTCTTAAAAAAAGAGTTGGTGATGATGGTGTTCCTGCCATCCAGCAATATAGGCCATCCGATTTATATCTGACGGACAGGAAGGAAACTATGGCAATTTTGCAAAAAGATACCCACACCCCTCTCCACATTTGCAAATAAGGCATTCCCTCGCTCATCCTTTTCTCCCACAAGATAAACTTCTCATACAAATGCATCTTGATGTTCTGTGCAACGCATGGGCATCTTGCTAGTAGGGAGAAGGAGTTTGTGTGACACATATCTAGCTATATTAAGGGATAGGTAGATAGCATATGTGTGAGAGACATTATTATACTTTGAGACATTAGTGGCTGTGGGTGGGCGGAATTAAAGGGGTGGGCGTGTTAGACATAGAGAGCATCTGTGTTTCTGTGTGAGAGACTTGTAGGACGGGGTAGAAAGACGAATTTAACCCTAACAAAGGGAGACAAATACATGAAGTGCGCATGTGTGATTCCGATGCCCACAGGGAAATGAGATATGTATGCGTGTGAGAGACATTGTACAATTCATTCATGTATCACTATCTAGCGATCGTGGATGTGCATCGCTTGAACATAAGTCAATATCTACTTCCTATCGTGGCCAAAGGTACAATATCGATTCAACGCTATAAAGAGTGGACACTCACATATCACATTTTTTCTATTTAAATAAACCTTTTCAGTTGTGCATGCCAAAGTTACAGTGATGATTCTTCAAACAACCAATGTAGCTATCATGTACATGCACCATTGTTACTCTTGCATTCAAAGTCATTAGTCTTGGATGATTTAAGTTTCTATTTTGAAGTGATATATGTAATATTCATATATGAATTCAACGGGTACGCAATTTATGAAATGGAGGCTATGTAATCATATGAGGTAACACTTTTAAGTAGCTGACTACAATATCCATTTCTTTTTGTGCGCCTCCACACTAACACGTCAATGCATTATGTTTAAAGTAAACAACCAATGGCACTAAATTATCTATTTACACGAGAAATACATAGGCTGAGCGTTTGATCCCTTTTTTTGTGAACGCGCCACTACACCCGTACGATTGGCCGCGCCCATGTGAACGTCCAAGTTATCAGCGCATCATCCCGAGTTATTGTCTTTTTTCTGGGGTGGACTTCACACCAGTTATTAACTGCTGATGCATGCCACGTGTACACAGTCTAGCATGACCTTCCCACTAGCACGGTCCAAAATTAGTTGAAACTGGATACGAACGATCCCGCGGGCGGCAAAATCTCCCGCCTCCTTCTAAAATTTCCGCCACCCTAGTCTTTAGCATGCGAAATCCCCCTTTTGTCCTTGGTGCACGGAGACCAACAGTTACAATACCACCCTCATCTACATGATAGGTCGGGGCTGCTTTGGTAACTTCCGGTTCCCCCCACAACACGGCACCCCCATTTCCTCTTCCCTCCCGCAAAAACGACTAACTCCACAGCACCAGAGCATCTTACATCACGTTGTCCGTACTTCATCGCCCTTTCTCCCATCCCCTCTCGAAACCCTAGACTGCTCATCCACCAACGTACCATAGCCCATTCACTGCCAGCGGCGTCCACCTCACCGGATCTGCTTCTGCAGCCGCATCTACACCTCCCACCTCCCCTAGAAACAAGTAGACTGCTCATCCACCACTGTACCATAGCCCATTCAGAGCCGGCCTTGTCCACGGTGCGGGGTCTGCTTCGCCGGTACTCTCGTCAATCGTCGTGCATCTACAGCGGCTCATTCGTACTCCCCACCGGAGATGCTTCGTCCACACCCCCTGGAGTCGCCCCACCGACGCCCCTGTCGTCGGCCTCTGATCCTCTTTGCCGACACCTTCCTCAACCCAACCGGAGCCGCTTCGCCGACACCTTCCTCAACCCTATCGGAGCCGCTTCACCAACACCATCGTCAACCCTACCGGAGTAGCTTCGCCTATACCATTATCAACCCTATCGGGGCCGCTTTGCCAACTCATAAGTCCACGGCCTCATATCCGCTTCCTCGCACCCTCATCCAACCTACCGGAGCAGCTTCTGACGCCCCGTCCACGGCCGCAGATCCGCATCGTCGACACCACCCTTAACCCAACCACCGGAGCAGCTTCTGACGCCCCGTCCACGGTCGTAGATCCGCATCGTCGACACCGTCCTTAACC
>NC_057798.1:304610599-304767818 GCF_018294505.1 Triticum aestivum | reverse complement strand
GTCCTTAACCCAACCACCGGAGCAGCTTCTGACGCCCGCAGATCCGCGTCGTCGACACCATCCTTAACCCAACCACCGGAGCAGCTTCACCTACGCCCTCTCCCATGGCCACAGATCCGCTTCGCCCACACCATAGTCCACCCTACCGGAGCCGCTCCACAAACACCCTACTCGACGGTTCTAGATCTCCTTACCAAACCCCAACAGCCAGCGCAACGTCATCACCCTTGACGTTTCTAACCTGATTCCCACCGTCTGGAGAGATGCCAAGCACCCGCCATGGCCTAGGTACTTGTCACCTTTAAACCCGTCCAGCATCACCTGCCCGATGTACTTCAAATATACTAACCGGTCGCTGTTACCTGTTATGCAGCTGGCAAAAACTACAAGGACGATGTTTCTTCTGGATCTAATAGCTTGGCCAACCAAGATCCTGGGCTGAGGCATTGCTATGATCTTGTAAGCGCGTCTCTCTCTCTCTTGTATTGTTCTGTGCCTGCCAGCGTGCTTTGCTAGGATTTTGGACTAGTAATCCCTTTGTGCAGACAATGATTTCTACTACTGGCTGCTAAATTAGATATGTAGATGTCATACATGATACTACCTCGTACCTCCGTTCCTAAATATAAGTCTTTCTAGATATTCCACTATAGGCTACATACGGAGCAAAATGAGTGAATCTACACTCGAAAATGCATCTATATACATCTGTATGTGGTGCATACTGGAATCTCTACAAAGACATATATTTAGGAACAAGGGCAGTACATTACACAAAATCGTAGGTGGCATGTAGGAATTCCAGTGCACTACATTAGTCTCCCTTAGAGTGCCTGCTAATCCAGCATACAGAGTCATGGCTAGTTTATGGTACGCACACAATCGTTAATTGGTGGTTTAAATATGCGCAAGGGATATGCAATGTAGTATCATGTAGAGATGTCTAAAATTAGCCGTGTCAACTTGCAGATAGGGTTACACAATGAAAAAGTACAAGATGTATGTGGCAATTTCATGGAACATCGCAAAAAAAAGGAGAGGCAGCGGTGAGCCTATAAAGTGTGCTATGGTACGTCACTCCTCCATTGCAATCATCGTGACATGTTATTTGTATACCAGTTCTATTAGCCAAGTTTCTTAGGGACAGTTATTACGAGTTATCGTAAGAAAATAAGCACCTGTGAATATAAGCTCCATGTAATAAGCCAACCAGTTCTTTTCATTGCGTTTTCAGCTTATCTTTGGTATGATCAGTGGAAAGTCTAGATTGCATTATATATTTTTCATTTTGCTGCCCATATGGAAATTAATTTGACTTGCAAACATCACAAATTGAAGCTAGTGCCATAATTAATATGATAGGAAAACAGACCATCACTACTTGCTCAAAATGCAAATACAAAGATACCATCTACTTGGCACAATCTACTTTGGTCAATGTTTTCCATAGAGATCCAATTGCCTAATTTAAACAAAGAACACATGACCCACATTTAAATGAAGAACAATTATTTATTGAAATTCGATGGTCCAAGTGGCTGGTTATTATCATATAGCAGCACCACCCGAAAGCATCATATAGCAGCAACAGCAGCTCATAGCAACTCATCATACAGCATCAGCAGTCTACAATTCATCATATACCAGCAGCAGCTCATAGCAATTCATCATATAGCAGCAGCAGGAGCAGCTCATAGCAATTCATCATATAGCAGCAGCAGGAGCAGCTTGTAGCAACTCATCATATAGCAGCAGCAGCAGCTCATAGCAATTCATCATATAGCAGCAGCAATAGCTCATAGCAACTCATCATACAGCAGCAGAAGCTCATAGCAACTCATCATACAGCAGCAGCAGTCATAGCAATTCATCATATAGCAGTAGCAAGAGCAGCTCATAGCAATGCATCATATAGCAGCAGCAGAAGCAGCCCATAGCAATTCATCGTATAGTGGATCAGAATGAAAATTTGGCAAAAAATCAGAGGAGATCCTCACCTTGTTGGATGAGCTCATCCTTTAACAGCACCTCAAGGCCATGGCCTGGGAGGAGGGGAGGGGGAATAAGGTGCCTTCTACCGTAGTGTGGCATCAGCCGTAGTTGTGCAGCGCCCGCTGGAGTAGTGCGTTGGACGAACCACAGTGGAGCAGCTGCTGGAGACCATGAGAATGAGGGGCGGCGCCAGAGGGAGGAGCAGCCAGGGAGATTTGCCCCTACCCGCCGGCCATGTAGCCTAGCTGGACATAGCATCGTCGAGGACCAGGCCAGATGGGACCAGTGGCGATGGCTCGCTGGAGGAACCCTAGTGCTGTAGGCAGGGGATCAAGGTAGAGGGAAAGGGGAGAGGAGATGCAAGCGGGCAGGGCAGTGAATGCTTGCGTGTTTGTTTTTACTTGAGGGTCAGGTGTGACACAGGCATCAGCAGTTGCATTTTGAGTGTAATATAGGTAGACAACAGAGTCATTTCACTATTCCCCTTCCCTTCAATTTTTAGTGAGGTTCTACCCGAAACACCCCCCTCCAAAGCGAAATTAGTTAAGCCCAAGCCCATAACTCAAAAATGACTTCTTTACATATTTTATAGCTTATTTTGACAATATGCGCTGAAAAGGCGGTATCGAACTGGCCCTTAACCTGCAATTCAATTGTGCGTGCAATGATGAATCACTCCTGCCTGCTATCTGTACATTTAGGCATCATCATACATGGCATAACTGTCACATCCCTAGTCTGGTATGACTTAGACTAGCTAGCCATTTGTGCATCATATTTAAATTTCATTTAAATTTGAAATGAGGATTGGTGGAACCCTCAGAATCATTTTTGAAAATGACCCAAATAAAAATTTCTCCAAAAGGGTCCAAGAAAATGCTCATGTTGCTCTCTGAAAATATTGGACAGAGATAAAAATCAAAACAATATTTTTAGGAGCTCATGGATATTTATTTTGGCCATTTGGATTAATTCGATAAATATTTGCATTGGAAATATATTGCTATATATATGAAATATGGTCCAAAATTATGCCATTGATAAAGGAGCTCTGGAATAATATATCTAGCTTCTGCAAAAATTGGCATAAGGTAATAAATTGATTTAGTATTTTATTAAATCAAAACAAATGTCAGAAAATTTAGAAAAAGAAATAAAACAGGAAAACCTTACCTGGGCTTCTGCCTGGCGCCTCTGGCCCAGCAGCAGCAGGTCGGCCCAGCCAGCAGGCGGCCCAGCCCGCCTCCTCCTCTGTCGTCTTCCCCCCCCCTCGCCAAGCAGCTGCGTGCCGACGCACGCGCGCTCCACCGGCCACGCCACCTCCCTCCCTGCCTGCCTGCCTCTCCCCTCCTCGTCTGGATGCCTGGAACGTCGCCACGCGCTGCCCCGCACCGCTCTCACTCCCTCTCGCTCTCCCTCCTCCCTGGTTCTCTCTTCCCCGAGCGCACCCGAGCGCTGCCGCCGCCATCGCTCACCGTCGCCATGGCCACCAGCCCTCCCTAGTCGCACCAGCGTGTCCATGAGAACCGCCTCGGCTTCGTCTTCTTCCTCGATGCCCCACGCAACCGGGGACGCACCACAGCGCCTGCACCGTCCTCGTCTTCAACCTCGGCCGTCCGAGATCGTCTTCGCCGCCCTGCTCTGCTCCGGCCTTCCCCAAGCAAGCTGACCAGCCCATCGACCTCCTCGTGAGCCTCTGCTTCGACCCCCTCTCCTCCTCCTCACGATTACGTCGTCTAGGCCTCAGTTCCGCCATGGCCGAAGCTCGCCTCCGCTCGAGCTTGTCGCCGGCGTTGCTCCGGCGACCCTTTGGCCACGCCAGTGCACCTAGCACTCTCGCCGCACCTCGTAGTGCCCCGCTAGCGTTTTAGTTCGCGCGTTAGCACGCTGCAGCCGCGCCCCTGAACACAGCCGAACTCCGGCGGCCGCAAACGTGGTCGCCGACGTCGTTCTCGGCCACCCCAGCTCTGGCCGAGGGCACTGCTCGACGCGCCGCATCGCCAGCTCTTCGAAGAGCCTAAACACGCCTCGAACGGAGCCCTGTGGGTGATTTCCCCGGCGTTCCGCCGTCTCGGGCCTCGCCGGCGGCTAAACGCCGGCGAGTTGACCGGGTTAGACCCCCTGTTGACCCAGATTTGACCCGTGTGGGTCAATGACAGGTGGGGCCCGGCCCTGCTAATTTTAGTTTAGGATTAGTTTAGCAACTAATTATCTCTGTTAACTAACTGTGACACTGACAGTGGGCCCCAGCGCCACTAACTTTTAATTAGAACTAAATTAACCCCTGTTTAACCCCCCTGTCACTGACGTGTGGGCCCCACACGTCAGGTTTGACCCGGACCAGCCCAGTTGACCGCTGACGTCGTGCTGACGTCATGCTGGCGCAATAATATGAATTCTGGATTTAAATTTAATCAAAAATTCCAGAAATTGTTTTAAACTTCAAAAATTCATAACAATTCAACCGTAGCTCAGATTAAAATAATTTATATATGAAAAATTATCAGAAAAATGCAATCTTTCCATCTGTACTAGTTCCATGCATGACAAACCAACTTATACATGCTGAATATGAGAAAACACATTATGGCATATATAAGAGACTTAATTTAGAATTGCATTTGAGCTTATGGTTCAAATGGACTTCAAACCGGATGAGTACTAGTTGCATTAGCACAATCAGCATCACATCTTCATGCCATGTTCATGCATCATTGTGTTGCATATGCTTGTGTTTTTTATTGTTGGCACCGTTCCTTCTCGATAGGCCCTGCTCCGAAGACGTTCTAGAGTATCTGTCTATGAAGCAGTGCCTCCCTTGTTGATTTACCAGGCAAGCAAACCCCCCTTGTTCATTTCGATAAAACCCTACTCTCTCGCTCCTGCTCTCAGTTATTGCATTAGGACAACAACGATTCATCTGCTACTTTGTGCTGCGGTAGTTGAACCCATTCCTCTGCATGACCTGTCATTGCCACAGTAAATAGTTGAAACCCACTAGCATGTGTAGGAGTTGATTGAAGCCATTGTTGTGTTCCTACCATGCTATGCCTGCTATTGCTTAGAGTTGTGTCAGGTCTGGTTCATTAGGAATGAATTGGAGTGTTACGATATGTTCTGATGCTGAGAGTGAAGTGTGTGAACACGATTTGGTAAAGGTAGCGGTGGGAGGCCATGTAGGAGTACATGGTGGGTTGTCTCACTGGAACCGTCCTTAAGCACTAAGTTCTATGTATGTTGTCCAATGACTCGATACTACCACACATTGGAATGCTTAAGTGCCCCTCTCGACTTATTAGCCAACTTGATCTCTGTCCAGGAGTCGCAACTAGTTTCTGGTGTTTGTAGGTAGTGCTATTTTTCTACCAAGTGGCACCCGGCAGGGTGGGCTTGGGACAGACTAGGCACACGTGGCACGGTGTACCAAGTGGCACCCGGATGGTGGGCTTGGGAACCCTGCTCACATCGTTTGGGGCCGTGAGTGACACCCCGGCCGGATCTCCTTGCGGATGGAACCCGAATAGGCGATAAACCTGGGCTAGAGTCTTGTGTGGTTAGTCAGGTCGTGGCCGACACCCTCGCCAGGCTTCCGCTTGAAGGTTGCCGAGATACATGACGTGTACATGGCGGTAAGTGGCGAGAGCGTGTGTGAAGAAGTACACCCCTGCAGGGTTAACATGATCTATTCGAATAGCCGGGTCCGCGGTTATGGACTTCTTGGATGCTTACATGGTACATAGACAACTTGAAGTGGATACTCTAAAATGCTCAAGACAAGTGTGAGTGCTATGGATGGCCTTCTCGTAGGGAGACGGGGATGAATCCATAGTAGTGTATTGTGTGGTGATTAGTGGACTCGTGTACGTTGTCTCACCTCCAGAGTTTCTGGTAGTCGTAGAACAGGATAGCCACAGAGTCAAAGCTGGCTTGCTGCAACTAAACCCCACATTACCCTCTTGATACAAATGCATGTATGATAGGATCTGATGTAAGTCTTGCTGAGTACCTTTGTACTCATGTTGCTTTATTTATGTTTTTGCAGCGGAGACTTCGGTCTTACTAGGGTTCTCATGGACTTCGACTAGTAGCTAGTACCTCAGCTACGATCTTGATCGGATGTTGTAGATAGTCAGGCTCTTCAGCCTTTTTCATTTGTAGATGTCTGTACCCAGACATGTAATGCTTCCGCTTGTTGCTTGTATGCTCTGTATGATGGGTCTTGTGACCCCTGTTTGCAATAAATGCTATGATGGCTCTTCTGAGCCTTTATCTATATGAGTTGTTGAGTTATGCTGTGATGCCATGTTGTACAGCACATACTTGCATGTTATGCGTACGTGTAATGTGTATTGCTATGTGTGGGATCTGACTATCTAGTTGTTTATCCTTAGTAGCCTCTCTTACCGGGAAATGTCTCCTAGTGCTTCCACTGAGCCCTGGTAGCTTGCTACTGCTCCGGAACACTTAGGCTGGCCGGCATGTGTCCTTCTTCGATCCTGTGTCTGTCCCTTCGGGGAAATGTCACGCGATGAATACCGGAGTCCTGCTAGCCCGCTACAGCCCGGTTCACCGGAGTCCTGTTAGCCCAGTGCTACAGCCTGGATTCACTCGTTGATGACCGACACGTTCGATGCTGGGTCATGGATGCCTGTCCCTGTAAGTTAGTGCCACTTTGGGTTTACGACTAGCCATGTCAGCCCGGGCTCTTTATCATATGGATGCTAGCGACGCCATCATATACGTGTGCCAAAAGGCGCAAACGGTCCCGGGCAAAGGTAAGGCGACACCCGTGGGAATACCGTGCGTGAGGCCGCAAAGTGATATGAGGTGTTACATGCTAGATCGATGTGGCATTGAGTCGGGGTCCTGACAGCGCTGGTATAAGAGCTTGACTGCCTGTAGGATTACCAAGCCAAACTGGTCGAAGTCGAGTCTAGAAATTCTTTAGTTATGTAAGGGAATTGATTGTGGGTTGGAACGTAAGGCTCTTTTTACTCCTTATACCTCATGACCTTCTGATCTGAGTCATCCTATCTTTCCGACGGGATTAAGGAACTAGGCTTCTCTTCCGTCTATCAGGATCACGTGTTACTACTCCGTAGTCCCTTAGGATTGGTTGATCAGAGTCATACCCCAGTTTTCAAGTACTTCCGATGTAGTCTGTTTAGTACTATCTCAGAACCTTGAGCGATGATGATGAGTATGTTACCACCCCATTTTTAGTAGGATGTCTCATTCTGAGCATTTTACTGCCGTTATGCTGCCGGAATTTCCTAGGAGTTCGAGAGATACTAATTCCTTGTCCTACATTCTACAGTCCATAGTTGATGCTGACTCCGTCCTTGGTTCGTTTCTCAGGATGTCATCAGCTAAGCGAAGTTCCGTTGCTCGTAGCCAGAACCATGGAGATGCTAGGGATGAGGATCCTCCCGACCAGCCTTCGTTGACAGAGTTCATGCTAGAGATGGAGAGGAACAAGCGTGAGTCTAACCGTTTGTTGGCACGTATCGAGGAGAACACCGCACATCAGTTCAAAGGGTCTGCTACCATTCATGATTTCATTCGCTTGCACCCACCTACCTTTCATCATTCCATCGAGCCACTCAATGCAGATGACTGGCTCCGTAGCATCACTCATAAGCTGCATTCCGCGAGCGTAGCTGAAGATGACAAGGTCACTTATGCCACATACCACCTGGAAGGTCCTGCTAGTCTTTGGTGGCAGAACTATGAGGCTTTGCTTCCAGCTGGCCAGATTCCTACCTGGAAGGATTTCACTGAGGCTTTTCGCGAGCATCACATTCCCCAGGCCCTCCTTGATCGCAAGAGAGAAGAGTTCCGTAGTTTCACCCAGAGTAAGATGGTTGTTGATGCTTATGGCAGAGAGTTCGAGAACCTCGCCCGTTATGCCACAGAAGGAAGTGTCCACGAACGCCAAGAAGCAGGCTAGGTTCCGGAAGGGTCTCAACCCCAAGTTGCGTCGTGATCTCCACCTGCATCATTGTGATACATTCCAAGCCCTTGTGAACAAGGCCATCAATGCAGAGACAGCTCAACTCACTTACGAGGAGTCTCGTAAGCACACCCGTGATTTGGGATCTTCCTCTGGCTCTAGTTCCCAGAAGCGCCGGATTTGGGTTCCAAACTCCGCTCTTCCTTCCGGATATGCACCGAGGCCATCCTATGTGGTGTCTTCCCTAGCTCAGTCATATGTTCCACCCAGGCCTACTGGTAGACCGCTTGTCAGTGCGGGTCCACGTCCAACCTCAGGGACTTGCTTCACATGCGGGAAGCCAGGACACTATGCACGTGACTGCTCTCAGACTAGTTATGCTCCACCCCAGCCCGAGAAGACTGTTGGCTGTATTAAGCCATCACGCAAGATGATCAGTGTCAAGTCAGTCCCCACTGAACGTGGACGTGTGCATCACGTCTCAGCTAAAGACGCTCATGATGATCCGGATGTCGTTCTTGGTACACTCCTTGTCAATTGTCACCCAGCATCAGTTCTATTCGATACTGGAGCATCTCACTCCTTCATTTCTGAAAGCTATGCTAACTTGCAAAATCTGCCATTTTGCGATATGCCAACCCCGCTAGTCATCCAAACTCCTGGATCCAAATGGCAAACCTCTAGTGTAAGCCATGGTAATGAAATCCTTGTTGACAGACTTGTATTCCTTGCATCACTTGTAGCCCTCAAGTCCTCAGATATTAACATCATCTTGGGTATGGACTGGATGACAGCTCATCATGCCAAGATTGATTGTTACACAAGATCTGTTCAGCTTACACACCCATCTGGCAAGATAGTCACCGTTTCCACTAGAGTTGCAAAGCGTCAGCTCTATTCTCTTAATGCCAGCCCTCTTCCAGACCTTGAAGATATCCCGGTAGTCCGTGACTTTCCGGATGTCTTTCCAGAGGAACTGCCAGGTGTTCCACCTGACAGAGATGTAGAGTTCGTCATAGATCTTATCCCAGGAACAGCTCCAATCTCTAGGAGACCTTACAAGATGGCACCCTTAGAACTAGCCGAGCTTAAGAAACAACTTGATGAGTCCTTGCAAAAGGGTTTCATCCGTCCTAGTTCTTCTCCTTGGGCTTGCCCCGTCCTCTTCGTCAAGAAGAAGGATGGTACGGACCGGATGGTTGTAGATTATCGTCCCGTTAATTTGGTCACGATAAAGAACAAGTATCCGCTCCCCAGGATCAACGACCTGTATGATCAGCTCGCTGGATCCTCAGTCTTCTCCAAGATGGATTTAAGGTTAGGATACCACCAAATCAAAATCAGAAACGGGGACATTCCCAAGACAGCTTTTGTCACTCGTTATGGCCAGTACGAGTACACCGTCATGTCCTTTGGCCTAACCAACGCCCCAGCCACATTCTCCCGCTTGATGAACTCGATCTTCATGGAGTACTTAGATAAGTTCGTCGTGGTTTACCTCGATGATATTCTTATTTACTCGAAGAACGAGGAAGAGCATGCCGAACATCTTAGACTTGTGTTAGAAAAACTCAGAGAGCACCGCCTTTATGCCAAGTTCTCCAAGTGTGAATTTTGGTTGCCAGAAGTGACCTACCTAGGCCACGTAATCTCTGGTAAGGGCATTGCTGTCAATCCCGAGAGAGTTCAGGCTGTTCTCGATTGGACTCCACCTGAAACCGTTAAACAAGTTAGGAGTTTCCTTGGTCTAGCCAGCTATTGTCGCCGCTTTGTTGAAAACTTCTCCAAAGTAGCCAAACCCCTCACGGAACTTCTCAAGAAAGATAAAAAGTTTGAGTGGTCCCCACAGTGTGAGTACAGTTTTCAGGAACTGAAAAGACGCCTGACTTCTGCTCCCATACTTGTGCCACCGGATTTCACTAAAGACTTTATTATCTACTGCGACGCCTCACGACAGGGACTAGGTTGCATTCTTATGCAGGATCGTCATGTGATTGCCTATGCATCTCGACAGTTGCATCCACATGAGGATAATTATCCTACACATGATCTAGAGCTTGCAGCCGTAGTCTATGCACTCAAGACCTGGCGACATTACCTCCTTGGTAAACGTTGCGAGATCTACACCGATCACCAGAGTCTCAAGTATATCTTCACCCAACCGGACTGAACCTTAGGCAAAGACGTTGGTTGGAGTTAATCACAGATTATGATCTAGGGATTACCTACACCCCAGGCAAAGCCAATGTCATGGCTGATGCGCTAAGCCGTAAATCCTATTGCAACAATCTCATGTTGCAGCAAGGCCAACCACTTCTCCATGAGGAATTCTGTAAGCTTAATCTTCACATAGCTCCTCGCGGATTTCTTTCTACCTTGGTGGCGAAACCTACCCTTGAGGATCAGATCATCTCTGACCAGAAGTTGATAGGGGGTTATCCGCATCAAGAGAAACATTAAGAAGGGAGTTGGTGGATGTTTCTCTATGGATGATCGTGGTGTTGTTTTCTTTGAGAATCGCTTGGTGGTTCCCAAGAATCAACATCTGCGACAATTGATTCTTAAGGAGGCGCATGAATCTCCTCTCACGATTCATCCCGGTAGTACTAAGATGTATCAGGACCTACGCCAGAGGTTCTGGTGGACTAGGATGAAGAGAGAAATCGCTGAGTTCATTGCTAAATGTGACGTTTGTCGTCGCGTTAAGGCAGAGCATCAAAGACCTGCTGGCACCCTTCAGCCTTTAGCTATTCCTGAATGGAAATGGGATAAAGTTGGTATGGACTTCATCACCGGCTTTCCCAGGACCAAGAGAGGGAATAACGCTATCTTCGTAGTCATTGATCGTCTCTCCAAAGTGGCTCACTTCCTTCCTGTTCGAGAGAGTATCACTGCTAGTCAGCTTGCTGACTTATATATTTCTCGAATAGTGTCACTTCATGGTGTTCCACTAGAGATCAATTCAGACCGTGGCAGTCTTTTCACTTCTCATTTCTGGGAGAGTTTCCAAACTGCCATGGGAACCCATCTTTCCTTCAGTACCGCTTTCCACCCTCAGTCGAGTGGTCAGGTGGAACGGGTCAATCAAATTCTCGAAGACATGCTCAGAGCTTGCGTTATCTCATTCGGTATGGATTGGGAGAAATGTCTTCCTTTTGCCGAGTTTGCTTATAACAATAGCTATCAATCCAGCCTCAAGAAAGCTCCTTTTGAGGTTCTCTATGGACGAAGATGTCGAACACCTTTGAACTGGTCAGAAACCGGTGAAAGACAATTCTTTGGACCGGACATGATCCAGGAGGCAGAAGAGCAAGTTCGCATCATTCGTGAGAATTTGAAAACAGCCCAGTCTCGTCAGAAGAGCCAGTACGATCGTCATCATAAGGATATGACTTATGAAATTGGCGACCAAGCTTACCTTCGGGTTACTCCTTTGAAGGGTACCCATCGTTTCGGTATCAAGGGCAAGTTGGCTCCTCGTTACATTGGTCCTTTTCGTATTCTCGCTAAACGAGGAGAGGTTGCCTACCAGTTGGAACTACCCCCACATCTTTCTCGAGTTCATGATGTCTTCCACGTCTCTCAACTCAGGCGTTGCTTCTCGGATCCCATCCGCGGAGTGGACCACGAAACGCTTGATCTCCAAGATAACCTCACATACCGAGAGTACCCGGTTCGCATTCTTGATCAAGCAGAGCGTGTCACTCGACGTCAGAACATCAAGTTTCTCAAAGTTCAGTGGTCTCATCATTCCGAGAGAGAAGCTACTTGGGAGCGAGAAGATCGTCTTCGACTGGAGTACCCCGCTTTCTTTCCGTCGACCCCTGAATCTCGGGACGAGATTCTTTCAAGTGGGGGCGAGTTGTCACATCCCTAGTCTGGTATGACTTAGACTAGCTAGCCATTTGTGCATCATATTTAAATTTCATTTAAATTTGAAATGAGGATTGGTGGAACCCTCAGAATCATTTTTGAAAATGACCCAAATAAAAATTTCTCCAAAAGGGTCCAAGAAAATGCTCATGTTGCTCTCTGAAAATATTGGACAGAGATAAAAATCAAAACAATATTTTTAGGAGCTCATGGATATTTATTTTGGCCATTTGGATTAATTCGATAAATATTTGCATTGGAAATATATTGCTATATATATGAAATATGGTCCAAAATTATGCCATTGATAAAGGAGCTCTGGAATAATATATCTAGCTTCTGCAAAAATTGGCATAAGGTAATAAATTGATTTAGTATTTTATTAAATCAAAACAAATGTCAGAAAATTTAGAAAAAGAAATAAAACAGGAAAACCTTACCTGGGCTTCTGCCTGGCGCCTCTGGCCGAGCAGCAGCAGGCCGGCCCAGCCAGCAGGCGGCCCAGCCCGCCTCCTCCTCTGTCGTCTCCCCCCCCCCCTCGCCAAGCAGCTGCGTGCCGACGCACGCGCGCTCCGCCGGCCACGCCACCTCCCTCCCTGCCTGCCTGCCTCTCCCCTCCTCGTCTGGATGCCTGGAACGCCGCCACGCGCTGCCCCGCACCGCTCTCACTCCCTCTCGCTCTCCCTCCTCCTTGGTTCTCTCTTCCCCGAGCGCACCCGAGCGCTGCCGCCGCCATCGCTCACCGTCGCCATGGCCACCAGCCCTCCCTAGTCGCACCAGCGTGTCCAAGAGAACCGCCTCGGCTTCGTCTTCTTCCTCGATGCCCCACGCAACCGGGGACGCACCACAGCGCCTGCACCGTCCTCGTCTTCAACCTCGGCCGTCCGAGATCGTCTTCGCCGCCCTGCTCTGCTCCGGCCTTCCCCAAGCAAGCTGACCAGCCCATCGACCTCCTCGTGAGCCTCTGCTTCGACCCCCTCTCCTCCTCCTCATGATTACGCCGTCTAGGCCTCAGTTCCGCCATGGCCGAAGCTCGCCTCTGCTCGAGCTTGTCGCTGGCATTGCTCCGGCGACCCTTTGGCCACGCCAGTGCACCTAGCACTCTCGCCGCACCTCGTAGTGCCCCGCTAGCATTTTAGTTCGCGCGTTAGCACGCTGCAGCCGCGCCCCTGAACACAGCCGAACTCCGGCGGCCGCAAACGTGGTCGCCGACGTCGTTCTCGGCCACCCCAGCTCTGGCCGAGGGCACTGCTCGACGCGCCGCATCGCCAGCTCTTCGAAGAGCCTAAACACGCCTCGAACGGAGCCCTGTGGGTGGTTTCCGCGGCGTTCCGCCGTCTCGGGCCTCGCCGGCGGCTAAACGCCGGCGAGTTGACCGGGTTAGACCCCCTGTTGACCCAGATTTGACCCGTGTGGGTCAATGACAGGTGGGGCCCGGCCCTGCTAATTTTAGTTTAGGATTAGTTTAGCAACTAATTATCTCTGTTAACTAACTGTGACACTGACAGTGGGCCCCAGCGCCACTAACTTTTAATTAGAACTAAATTAACCCTGTTTAACCCCCCTGTCACTGACGTGTGGGCCCCACACGTCAGGTTTGACCCGGACCAGCCCAGTTGACCACTGACGTCGTGCTGACATCATGCTGGCGCAATAATATGAATTCTGGATTTAAATTTAATCAGAAATTCCAGAAATTGTTTTAAACTTCAAAAATTCATAACAATTCAACCGTAGCTCAGATTAAAATAATTTATATATGAAAAATTATCAGAAAAATGCAATCTTTCCATCTGTACTAGTTCATGCATGACAAACCAACTTATACATGCTGAATATGAGAAAACACATTATGGCATATATAAGAGACTTAATTTAGAATGCATTTGAACCTTTGGTTCAAATGGACTTCAAACCAATGATTACTAGTTGCATTAGCTCAACAGCATCACATCTTCATGCCATGTTCATGCATCATATTGTTGCATATGATTGTGTTTTGATTGCCGGCACCGTTCCTTCTCGATAGGTCCTGCTCCGGAGACGTTCCAGAGTACCTGTCTATGAAGCAGTGCCTCCCTTGTTGATTTACCAGGCAAGCAAACCCCCTTGTTCATTTCGATAAAACCCTACTCTCTCGCTCCTGCTCTCAGTTATTGCATTAGGACAACAACGATTCATCTGCTACTTTGTGCTGCGGTAGTTGAACCCATTCCTCTGCATGACCTGTCATTGCCACAGTAAATAGTTGAAACCCACTAGCATGTGTAGGAGTTGATTGAAGCCATTGTTGTGTTCCTACCATGCTATGCCTGCTATTGCTTAGAGTTGTGTCAGGTCTGGTTCATTGGGAATGAATTGGAGTGTTACGATATGTTCTGATGCTGAGAGTGAAGTGTGTGAACACGATTTGGTAAAGGTAGCGGTGAGAGGCCATGTAGGAGTACATGGTGGGTTGTCTCACTGGAACCATCCTTAAGCACTGAGTTCTATGTATGTTGTCCAATGACTCGATACTACCACACATTGGGAATGCTTAAGTGCCCCTCTCGACTTATTAGCCAACTTGATCTCTGTCCAGGAGTCGCAACTAGTTTCTGGTGTTTGTAGGTAGTGCTATTTTTCTACCAAGTGGCACCCGGCAGGGTGGGCTTGGGACAGACTAGGCACACGTGGCACGGTGTACCAAGTGGCACCCGGATGGTGGGCTTGGGAACCCTGCTCACATCGTTTGGGGTCGTGAGTGACACCCCGGCCGGATCTCCTTGCGGATGGAACCCGAATAGGCGATAAACCTGGACTAGAGTCTTGTGTGGTTAGTCAGGTCGTGGCCGACACCCTCGCCAGGCTTCCGCTTGAAGGTTGCCGAGATACATGACGTGTACATGGCGGTAAGTGGCGAGAGCGTGTGTGAAGAAGTACACCCCTGCAGGGTTAACATGATCTATTCGAATAGCCGGGTCCGCGGTTATGGACTTCTTGGATGCTTACATGGTACATAGACAACTTGAAGTGGATACTCTAAAATGCTCAAGACAAGTGTGAGTGCTATGGATGGCCTTCTCGTAGGGAGACGGGGATGAATCCATAGTAGTGTATTGATGGTGATTAGTGGACTCGTGTACGTTGTCTCACCTCCAGAGTTTCTGGTAGTCGTAGAACAGGATAGCCACAGAGTCAAAGCTGGCTTGCTGCAACTAAACCCCACATTACCCTCTTGATACAAATGCATGTATGATAGGATCTGATGTAAGTCTTGCTGAGTACCTTTGTACTCATGTTGCTTTATTTATGTTTTTGCAGCGGAGACTTCGGTCTTACTAGGGTTCTCATGGACTTCGACTAGTAGCTAGTACCTCAGCTACGATCTTGGTCGGATGTTGTAGATAGTCAGGCTCTTCAGCCTTTTTCATTTGTAGATGTCTGTACCCAGACATGTAATGCTTCCGCTTGTTGCTTGTATGCTCTGTATGATGGGTTTTGTGACCCCTGTTTGCAATAAATGCTATGATGGCTCTTCTGAGCCTTTATCTATATGAGTTGTTGAGTTATGTTGTGATGCCATGTTGTACAGCACATACTTGCATGTTATGCGTACGTGTAATGTGTATTGCTATGTGTGGGATCTGACTATCTAGTTGTTTATCCTTAGTAGCCTCTCTTACCGGGAAATGTCTCCTAGTGCTTCCACTGAGCCCTGGTAGCTTGCTACTGCTCCGGAACACTTAGGCTGGCCGGCATGTGTCCTTCCTCGATCCTGTGTCTGTCCCTTCGGGGAAATGTCACGCGATGAATACCGGAGTCCTGCTAGCCCGCTACAGCCCGGTTCACCGGAGTCCTGTTAGCCCAGTGCTACAGCCTGGATTCACTCGCTGATGACCGACACGTTCGATGCTGGGTCATGGATGCCTGTCCCTGTAAGTTAGTGCCACTTTGGGTTTACGACTAGCCATGTCAGCCCGGGCTCTTTATCATATGGATGCTAGCGACACCATCATATACGTGTGCCAAAAGGCGCAAACGGTCCCGGGCAAAGGTAAGGCGACACCGTGGGAATACTGTGCGTGAGGCCGCAAAGTGATATGAGGTGTTACATGCTAGATCGATGTGGCATTGAGTCGGGGTCCTGACAATAACCTAATACATGTGCATTCCATTGTAGAATCTGCAATATGCAATGTTTATGTTAGTTCATACATTGCACATGATGTTTAAATGCCCCTTAAATCTGGTCAGTCAAGTGATGGTCTTTAAGCCTCCTTCTTTGCTTATTTTCTTGATATGTAAGATTTGCTCACACATCTGTTCAATTGCTTGTTTGCACCAGCCAGCCGTACTAGGACTGTTTGCTTTGATTACTTGTTGTTCTTGACCTAACACTCTAACAGAGCTTTTCAATGATTTAAACACTAAGGGCTGCTGTAGTGGGGCCTTGTCTAACTCATTGGTGACATAAAGGTTTGGCTATACACTACAGTAGGCTCTCCAAGAGTACCTGGAGATCCATTTCGAAGGTATGCCTAGTTTTTACATAGTGCAGACATAGTAAATGCTCATTTCATTGTGTGCAAGTGCAAGAGATGCGACATGTTTCATTATGTGGTGTTGTTTTGTTATAATCTCATCCTTTTGTGTTCACAGACTAGAAAGTATGCATATTTATCTTCTGAGGAGATGAGTAACTAGTTTGTGTCACCTTGCAGAGGGGGTGCAATGAAGATAAGATTGAGGATTTCCAAGTACAAGATGTTAGGAAGGAGCCTTGCAAGATAAGTAGGAGTTGTGCTGAGCCTCTTCAACCTGCTAAGGTATGTCACTGTATGCAACTCAACAGTTCAATTCCTTGTTTGTTTCAGGCATAGTTAATTTTCTCTTTTCAATTGCTTTATTTGTCCTCAGTTAATGTGATGCCCAAATAATCATGCCTGATGTTCGGTACTTGTATCACAATTAGTTGACATAATTAAAGGCCTTACCATTTAATTACTCTGCTGAAGTGTGCCTGAAGCTCTGAAGTCTATTAACCAACTATTATTGCATGAGGCTCACAATCTAGTTTATACTACGATAATGATTGCATAGTTTTGCCTGCTGTAGTATGTTTGTATGAAACCCTCTGTTGTTCACTATGCTCCCTAAGACTTTAATTGAGGTACAAAATGGCCAACTGCTTGCTTACTTATATGCAACATGCTGTCTAAATTTGTAACTTGTCTGTGTTTTCGATTGGGCCCCAATATCATGCTCCTGGTGAGCTAAGAGGGATTTCTGTATGCAGGCTGCACAGACTATCTTTTTTATAATTTTTAAAATATCACCTGCTTATGCTTCATGACGTGTAACATTTTTTTTGAAAGTGACGTGTAACATTATTGTTAGTCCTGTTTTGCCATGTAGTACAAAATAGAGTCTTGTTCGCTTCACTATTGTAACTATATTTTTGCCCTAGTCATGTGTACTTACAAAAACATTTCAGGATGAAGTGACATCAATACAAAGATCTGCCAGCAGTGCGGCATGGCCGTTAGGGAATGATTATGGATTGGAATTGGAATGTGCTGATGTTCTCGAGCATCAACTAGAGGTGGCAAGACAATGTGTACATGATTGTCAATGTATAATCAACAAGTTGAGACTGTACATGCAGGTATTAGATGCAGGAGTCAAAGAATGAAACAAGACACTGAGGTAACCATGAAGGAATTGCAGATTTTGCAGACTGAAATTTGTGCCATCTGAATCCGGCCAATCCTATTTTCTGAAGAGATTATAGTTCAAATGGAGTTAAGTTGATTCGCGTCCATGATGTATGAGCTGTATTTGCCTAGTGTCTGTAATTTTCTGTTTGTGTATGCTTTATTATCACCTGTGCCGAACCATAATGCCCAGTGGGTATAATCTGCTGTAATTTCATTATTGTATAGTGTAGGATTATTCTACCTTTCTATGCCTTGATCTCTTTGTTGTATAGTGTATGCTTTTTAGAGGTGATAGTATTGAGTAGGATAATTCTTTGAATATGCTATATCGTTCAAATGGGGGCCAACTCGCTTGACCATGGCCCTTCACGGGCCGTCAGATCCATGGGCCATGTACGGGCCGTCGGATCCATGGGTCATGTACGGGCCGTCGGATCCATGGGTCATGTACGGGCCGTCGGATCCATGGGCCTTCTACGTCTCGTAGGATCCATGGGCCTTCTACGTCTCGTAGGATCCATGGGCCTTCTACGTCTAGTAGGATCCATGGGCCTTCTACGTCTCGTAGGATCCATGGGCCGCCGACTCACTTATGAGTCTTGTACGGGCCTTTAATGGGCCATAGACGGGCCTTTAATGGAAATCGTACGTTTTATGGGCTGACCATAATGGGCCGTTAATAGGCCGTATTTGGTGATGCTATGAAAATGGCCCAATAGACTAATGGTCCACAAATGGGTCGACTGTAATGACGGGCTAAATTTGGCCCACAAGCAGAAAATGACACTAACGGGCCGTAAGTAACCGAATGCTGCAAATGAGGCCAAGAATAAATGGGCCTTCAGAAGGCCGAAAGTTAAGTTGGGCAGGAAACGGCCTAACGGAATAACGGGCTGTTAATGGGTATAAAGTGATACGCTGTTCATTACGGGTTAGTTTCACCACGGGCCGTTAATGGGTGTAAAGTAATACACTATTCATAACGGGCCAGTTTCAACACGGGCCGCTAATGGGCCAAGAGTTACAAAGGGCCTCATATGGGCCGAAAGACGTCTTGGGCTATACATGGGCCAGAAGTGAAAATGGGCTGGAATCATATTGGATGGCCCAGATGACGTTACTGGGCCTAATTCGGATAGGGCGTAACGGGCCTTGGGTTAGCGGGTTGTAAATGGGCTATATGCGAACAGGCCATTAACAGGCTTTCCATGGGCCGGCCCGCCAGCTTTTGACCAAGTCAAACGGGCCGGCCTTTTCACAGGAATGGGCCACTGTTGGGCCGTGCCACGTGTCGATGTATCATAGGCGCCTTCTGTCCAGTGAGTGGATGACATCTGTCCCAACGATGAGCCGACACGTGTTTCCTCCAGCCAATGATGATTTTACACGTGGAAAATCCCCATTGGTCGGGGCTGTTAACAGGTTATCGGATCCAAAACCCGACCCGATAGCTTAACGGCGTTCCGTTACGGTGGATGCCACGTGTCGGTCACCCTTGACGAAAGCACTTCTGTGACGCGCGATTTATCATCATGGAAGTGGACACTTCCGTGATGATAATTTTGGTAATATCATGGAACACTTCTACGATAGCACAGGTATGACTATCTTGATTCTGTCATAAAATCGTCATGGATGTACATGCATGACAAAAAATGTGACCTACTGTGACAAACACGTATCATCACGGAAGTGTATTTTTTTGTAGTGCAGACATCTACAAATGAAAAAGGCTGAGGAGTCTGACTATCGACCAGATCCTGCCGAGGGAACAAGATCGTAGTTGAGGTAACAAGCTAAGCGTCGAAGTCCACACGGAACTACTAGCGAGACTGAAGTCTCCCTGCAAAACATAAAATAGGCAAACATGAGTACAAATGTACCTAGCAAGACTTACATCAGAACTATCTACATATGTATCATTATCAACAAAGGGGGTGGTGGGGTTTAACTGCAGCAAGCCAGCTTTGACTCAGTGGCTATCCTGAACTACGTCTGCAAGTAACTCTTTTGAGGTGGCGCACACAACTCCACATATTCACCATATCAATACACAACTATGGATCCGCTCCCGTCTCCCTACGAGAATGCCATCCGTAGCCCTCACGCTTATCTTGTGTATTTTAGAGTATCCACTTTCACTTGTCTATGAACTGTATAGGCAACCCAGAGGTCCTTTATCGCAGACACGGCTATTCGAATAGATCATGTTAACCCTAAAGGGGTGTACTTCTTCACACACGCTCTTGCCACTTACCGCCATGTACACGTCATGTATCTCGGCAACCTTCAAGCGGAAGCCTAGCGACGGTGTCGGCCACGACCTGACTAATCACGCAAGACTCTAGTCCAGGTTTATCACCTATTCGGGTTCCATCCGCAAGGAGATCCGGCCGGGGTGTCGCTCACGGCCCCAAACGATGTGTACAGGGTTCCAAGCCCACCAAACGGGCGGCGCTTGGCATACCCGGCCACGGTGCCTAGTCTGACCCAAGCCCTCATGTACTGGGTGTCACTTGGTAGACTACTAACACAATCTACAAACACCAGAAACTAGTTGCAACTCCTAGACAGAGATCAGGTTGATTAATAAGTTGAGAGGGGTCGAGTTATCAGAACCCAATGTGTGGTAGTAACTGTTCATGGATCACAAACACAGAACTTAGTTCCTGAGGATGGCTCCAATGAGACAACCCACCATGTACTCCTACATGGCCTCTCACTGCTACCTTTACCAAATCGTATTCACACACTTAGCTCACACACAGCAGGGCATGTTCGTCACCATTCCAATTCATCCCCGATGAATCAGAGATGACTCAACTCTAAGCAGTAGCAGGCATGACAAACAAGCATGAATGAGTAGGCACATCAGGGCTCAAACAACTCCTACTCATGCTAGTGGGTTTCACCTAGTTACTGTGGCAATGAAAGGTCATGCAGAGGAAAGGGGTTCAACTACCGCAGCATGTAATAGTTGAATCGTTGTTGTCCTAATGCAGTAAAAGAGAGCAGGAGCGAGAGAGCGGGATTTTATCGGAATGAACAAGGGGGTTTTTCTTGCCTGGCACTTCTGAAGATAATATAGTTCTTCATCGGTGTCATCGATCTCATTGAAGGAACCACGTCTATCGAGAGGGGACATCCACCGGCAAGCAAGGAAGAACACAATCAATGCAATGCACAATATGATGCATGATCATGACATGCAATATGCTATGATTTGAGCTAATGCAACTAGCAACAGGTTAAACGAAGTTGGTTTGAATCCAAGATTCAAATTCAAACTCCATATGTGGAAAATTCAAATGCCATTTACAAGATTTGTCCTAAACAGTAGCTATAAGTTGTTCTAACATGCATGAAAATGGTACAGATGGATAGATTGGATTTTTCTATTCACTTTTCGTATATAATTTATTTCATTTGGAGTTATGGTTGAATTTCTATGATTTTTGAAGTTTTGAGTATTTTATGAAATAAGAAATCATTTTCTAATTTATCTTTAATCCAGAAAATACTTACTGCGTCAGCATGACGTAAGGCTGAGGTCAGCAGGTCAACTGGACAGTTCCTGGTCAAATCTGACCAGTGGGTCCTACATGTCAGTGTCCTAACTAATTACGAGTGTTAATTAGTGCTAACTAAAAAACATAATCTAGGGTTAGTGAGGGGCTGGCCCCACATGTCAGTGACTCAGGGGGAGTCAAACTTCTGGTCAAAAGGTCAAACGCGCCGGCGGCTTGACGCCAGCGACGGCAGACGCGGCAGAGTGATGCGGAAATGCTGCTCCGGCCACGGTTTGATGCACGGAAGGGTGCTACGCAGAGCTGGAACACGTTCGCGTCGTTTGGTGCAGATGGCGTTGCCGTATGTGGCCTAAAATGGCGGCGGCAACCTCAAATACGGCGGACGGAGTTCGGGCGATGATGCAAACTTTGCTATGGTGCATGGCAGGAGCAACGTGTGGCTTCTACGTGCTCCTGGAGCTGTACTGAGCACGGAAACACGCTCGGCTTCGAGCCTGAGCGGCTGCAGCGACGGCAGTGACATGGCCGGCAGGCAGAAGCTTTCGGCTCCGAGGAAAAACACGGCCAGGGGATGCGTTCGGCAGCAAGAAGAGAGGGGAAAGACGGCGAGGCTCACGTAGATCATGAAGTGATGCTCGGGGTAGTCAGGGGCGTGTTGAGGACAACGAATCAGCGAGGGCGATCGGCGGCGCCTGAGGTTGAAGATGATGGTGCTGACGGCGTTGCGGGTCTCCTGCGGCCGCGTTCTTTGTCGTGTGGCTCCACGGCGTCGGGGTGGAGCTAGCGAACCGGACTGCGAGGCGAGGCATGCGTGGTGGCTGCGGTGGTGCTCGCCGGCGCCGCGGGAAGAGAGCAGAGGAGAGGGAAGAAAGGCAGAGGGAAGGAGAGAGATACGGGAGGGAGAAGGAAAGGGCCAGGGGTGTCGTGGCATCGTCTGGGCGCGTTGGGGCAGCAGCGGGAAGCAGGAGGTGGCGAGGCGCGTGCTCGCGCGCGGTGGCCACGCACCTCTCATCCTCCTGGCAGGAGGTTGAGGGTGACTTGTGATACGTCTCCAATGTATCTATAATTTTTTATTGTTCCATGCTATTATATTACCCCTTTTGGATGTTTATGGGCTTTATTTTACACATTTATATCATTTTTGGGACTAACCTACTAACCGGAGGCCCAACCTGTATTGCCATTTTTTTGCCTATTTCAGTATTTCGAAGAAAAGGAATATCAAATGGAGTCCAAACGGAATGAAACCTTCGGGAGCGTGATTTTTGGAACGAATGTGATACAGAGGACTTGGAGTGCAAGTCAAGAAGCAGCCGAGGCGGCCACGAGAGGGTTGGGCGCTCCCCCCTATAGGGGGCACCCCCTATCTCGTGGGCCCCTCGGGCGGCCACCGACGTACTTCATCCTACATGTCCTATTATTCTTGGTAGACCTTTCCTTAGAACGATTGGTGCAATTATTGATATGAAAGGAGGAAACATTAGATTCCAATTTCCGCTAAGGAAAGGCATGGAACACTTCCCTAGGAAGAAAATTAAATTGCCTTATGAATCTATTATGAGAGACCCTTATGGATTGCATAGAAAAGATGGCAATACCTAGATCTATTCATGTTTTTATGCCTAGCTAGGGGCGTTAAATGATAGTGCTTGTTGGGAGGCAACCCAATTTTATTTTTGTTCTTTGCTTTTTGCTCCTGTATAGTAATAAATAATTCATCTAGCCACTGGTTAGATTTGGTTTTATGTTTTAATTAGGGGACATTTACATGTGTGCCCCTAACTTGATCCCACTACTCAAATTTGCCCCTAATTTCGAAGGGTGCTCAAATTTGCCCCTCTACTGTTAGTAGCCCTTATAGAAATGCCCTTCTGCATATTTACCGTCTGGTCAAAGGACGTTAAAGGGCTTTGACCATCTCGAAAAAAATAGCAAAAAAATCAAAAAAATCTGAAATTTTGTGGGATCAAAGATACTTAGGTGTGCAAGGTGCATGCAAAGTTTTGTGATTTTTGGACACTGTACGAGCTCATGGAAAAGAAAAGGGAGTAAATATGTACGCCTGTGAATAGTAAATTCAAAAAAATAGCTAAGAAACTCAAAAAATAATGAACTTTCTTGGGATCAAAGATGCTTGGGTGCGCAAGATGTTTGCAAAATTTTGTTGTGTTTGGACATTGTTGGAGCTCGTGGTGAAAAAAACAAAATTCGGCTCAGAAAAAAACTTTGAAAAAATACACTATCTTGTTTGTTTTTGCTGCAGCTCCTCGCATGTCATTTCATAACAAACTTTTGCACACATGTTGTGCAACCAATCATCTTAGATGCCAAAAAAATCATATTTTTTTGAATTTTTTTGCTATTTATTTTGAATTTACTATTCACGGGCATACAAATTTACTATTTTTTCTTTGCCATGAGCTCGTAGAGTGTCCAAACATCATGAAAATTTGCACGAACCTTCCGCACCTAAGTATCTTTGATCCCACAAAATTTCAGATTTTTTTGCTATTATTTTCGAGACGGTCAGAGCCCTTTGATCGGACAGTAACGACGCAGAAGGGCATTTCTATAAGGACACCTAACGGCAGAGGGACAAATTTGAGCACCCTTTGAAATTAGGGGAAAATCTGAGTAGTGGGATCAAGTTAGGGGCACAAATGTAAAGGACCCTTTAATTAGTGTTTGTGCCAAGTAGAACCTTTGGGAAGACTTGGGTGAAAGTTGATTTGATCTTGCTGAAAAATAGAAACTTTTGCACTCACAAGATTATTTGTCATTTTTAACAGAAGAGTGCTTTTGAGTTTATTCTTTTTGCATAAGATTAATACACAAATTCCTCACGTGCACCAATTTATTTCAGAATTGTTTGAGTCACCTAAGTGTTCGAGAGTTACAGATCACTACAGACTGTTCTGTTTTTGACAGATTCTGTTTTTCGCGTGTTGCTTGCTTATTTTGATGAATCTATGGGTAGTATCGGGGGTTATGAACCATGGAGAAGTTGGAATACAGTAGATATTACACCAATATAAATAAAGAATGAGTTCACAACAGTACCTAAAAGTGGTGATTTATTTTCTTATACTAACGGAGCTCATGAGATTTTCTGTTGAGTTTTGTGTTGTGAAGTTTTCAAGTTTTGGGTAAGGATTTGATGGACTATGGAATAAGGAGTGGCAAGAGCCTAAGATTGGGGATGCCCAAGACACCCCAAGGTAATATTCAAGTACAACCAAAAGCCTAAGCTTGGGGATGCCCCGGAAGGCATCCCCTCTTTCGTCTTCGTCTATCGGTAACTTTACTTGAGGCTATATTTTTATTCACCACATGATATGTGCTTTGCTTGGAGCATCTTGTATGGTTTGAATCTTTGCTTTTCATTTTACCACAATCATCCTTTCTGTACACACCTTTTGGGAGATACACGCATGAATCGTGATTTATTATAATACTCTATGTGCTTCACTTATATCTTTTGAGCTAGACAATATTGCTCTAGTGTTTCACTTATATCTTTTTAGAGCACAGCGGTGGTTTTATTTTATAAAAATTGTTGAACTCTCATGCTTCACTTATATTATTTGGGGAGTCTTCTAGAATAGCATGGTAATTTTCTTGGGTTATAAACTAGTCCTAATATGATGGGCATCCAAGATGAATATAATAAAAACTTTCATATAAAGTGCATTGAATACTATGAGAAGTTTGATTCTTTATGATTGTTCTGAGATATGAAAATGGTGATATTAGAGTCATGCTAGTAGAGTAATTGTGAATTTGAGAGATACTTGTGTTAAAGTTTGTGATTCCCGTAGCATGCATGTATGGTGAATCGTTATGTGATGAAGTTGGAGCATGATTTATTTATTGATTGTCTTCCTTATGAGTGGTGGTCAGGGACAAGCGATGGTCTTTTCCTACCAATCTATCCCCCAAGGAGCATGCGTGTAGTACTTCGTTTTGATAACTAATAGATTTTTGCAATAAGTATGTGAGTTCTTTATGACTAATGTTGAGTCCATGGATTATACGTACTCTCACCCTTCCACCATTGCTAGCCTCTCTTGTGTCACGCAATTTTCGCCGATACCATACACCCACCATATACCTTCCTCAAAACAGCCACCATACCTACCTATTATGGCATTTCCATAGCCATTCGGGGATATATTGCCATGCAACTTTACACTGTTCCGTTTATTATGGCACGCTCCATCATTGTCATATTGCTTTGCATGATCATGTAGTTGACATCGTATTTGTGGCAAAGCCACCATTCATAGTTTTTTCATACATGTCACTCTTGATTCATTGCACACCCCGGTACTCCACCGGAGGCATTCACATAGAGTCATATTTTGTTCTAAGTATTGAGTTGTAATTCTTGAGTTGTAAGTAAATAAAAGTGTGATGATCTTCATTATTAGAGCATTGTCCCATGTGAGGAAAGGATGATGGAGACTATGATTCCCCCACAAGTCGGGATGAGACTCCGGACGAAAAATAGAAAAAAATAGAAAAAAAGAGGACATAAAAAAAGAGAATGCCCAAAAAATGAGAGAAAAGAGAGAAGGGGCAATGTTACTATCCTTTTTGGACACTTGTGCTTCAAAGTAGCACCATGATCATCATGATAGAGAGTCTCCTATGTTGTCACTTTCATATACTAGTGGGAAATTTTCATTATAGAACTTGGGTTGTATATTCCAATGATGGGCTTCCTCAAAGTGCCCTAGGTCTTCATGAGCAAGCAAGTTGGATGCACACCCACTTACTTTCCTTTTGAGCTTTCTAGTGCATCTGTTGCATGGAAATCCCTACTCACTCACATTAATATCTATTGATGGGCATCTCCTTAGCCCGTTGATAAGCCTAGTTGATGTGAGACTATATTCTCCTTTTTGTCTTCTCCACAACCACCATTATATTCCACCTAAAGTGCTATATCCATGGCTCACGCTCATGTATTGCGTGAAGATTGAAAAAGTTTGAGAACATCAAAAGTATGAAACAATTGCTTGGCTTGTCATTGGGGTTGTGCATGATTTAAATATTTTGTGTGATGAAGATAGAGCATAGCCAGACTATATGATTTTGTAGGGATAGCTTTCTTTGGCCATGTTATTTTGAGAAGACATGATTGCTTTGTTAGTATGCTTGAAGTATTATTATTTTTATGTCAATATTAAACTTTTGTTGAATCTTTTGGATCTGAACATTCATGCCACATAAAGAAAATTACATGGATAAATATGTTAGGTAGCATTCCACATCAAAATATTCTGTTTTTATCATTTACCTACTCGAGGACGAGCAGGAATTAAGCTTGGGGATGCTTGATACGTCTCCAACGTATCTATAATTTTTATTGTTCCATGCTATTATATTATCTGTTTTGGATGTTTAATAGGCATTTATATGCTATTTTATATTATTTTCGGGACTAACCTATTAACCGAGGCCCTAGTGTCAGTTTTTGGTTTTTTTTGCCTATTTTAGAGTTTCGCAGAAAAGGAATCCAAACGGAATGAAACCTTCGTGATGATCTTTCTTGGACCGAAAGCAAACCAGAAGACTTGGAGATGAAGTCGGAGACACAATGAGGCGGCCATGAGGCAGGAGGGCACGCCCCCACCCTCGTGGGCCCCTCGTAGCTCCCCTGGCCTAGTTCCTTTGCCTATATATATACTCTTATACCCTGAAAACATCTAGGAGAGCCACAAAACCACTTTTCCACCGCTGCATCCTTCTATACCCCGTGAGATCCCATCTAGGGACCTTTTCCGGCGTCCTGCTAGAGGGGGATTTGATCACGGAGGGCTTGTACATTAACACCATTACCTCTCCGATGAAGCGTGAGTAGTTTACCACAGACCTTCGGGTCCAGAGTTATTAGCTAGATGGCTTCTTCTCTCTCTTTGATTCTTAATACCAAGTTCTCCTCGATGTTCTTGGAGATCTATTCGATGTAATATTCTTTTGCGGTGTGTTTGCCGAGATCCGATGAATTGTGGATTTATGATAAAGATTATCTATGAATATTATCTGGTTCTTCTCTGAATTCTTATATGCATGAATTGATATCTGTGCAAGTCTCTTCGAATTTTCGGTTTAGTTTGGCCTACTAGATTGATCTTTCTTGCAATGGGAGAAGTGCTTAGCTTTCGGTTCAACCTTGCGGTGTCCTTTCCCAGTGAAAATCGGGGCAGCAAGGCACATATTGTATTGTTGCCATCAAGGATAAAAAGATGGGGTTTTCGTCATATTGCTTGAGTTAATTCCTCTACATCATGTCATCTTGCTTAATGCATTACTCATTCTTTATGAACACTCTAGATGCATGCTGGATAGCGGTCGATGTGTGGAGTAATAGTAGCAGAAGCAGGCAGGAGTCAGTCTACTTGACACGGACGTGATGCATATGTTCATGATCATTGCCTAGATATCATCATAACTATGTGCTTTTCTGTCAATTGCTCAGCAGTAATTTGTTCACCCACCATAATATTTGCTATCTTGAGAGAAGCCACTAGTGAAACCTATGCCCCCCGGGGTCTCTTTTCCATTATATTGAATCTTGTTTACATCTTGCTAGTTTCCGATCTACTATTTTGCAGTCTTTTACTTTCTGATCTATAAACCAAAAATAACAAAAATATTTACTTTACCATTTATCTATCTATATCAGATCTCACTTTTGCAAGTGACCATGAAGGGATTGACAACCCCTTTATCACGTTCGGTGCAAGTTGTTGATTGTTTGTGCAGGTATACAGTGACTTGTGTGTTGTCTCCTACTGGATTGTTACCTTGGTTCTCAAAACTGAGGGAAATACTTAAACTACTTTGCTGCATCACCCTTTCCTCTTCAAGGGAAAACCAACGCAAGCTCAAGAGGTAGCAGGCCCGCATTGATGCGAAATTATTTGTTCACCTAGCCCAGCAAATGGACTATAAATTCTAGAAAACATGGGTTAAATATATGCCTCATTTTTGCAGGCTGACATGTGGGCCAACAGGTCCAAGCCTAGGCAAAGCGTTGTCAACTTAGTCAACAAATGATTCTGACATCCACAGCCAGTGGATTTATATCCAATGGCTGGCATGCACCTTCAATCTCTCGTCTTCTTCCTCCAGCATCACCGAGACCGCCTGTTCTGGCCTCCGGCGGCTAGCGGCTTAGCAAGCATCGCTGCGAAGCGCTACCCCGCCGCCGGCCAGCCAATCCCTCCACCCCTCCACACCTCCTATTATTCTCCACCGACTACAGCCCCACGTCGCACCAGAACCAGTTATAACCCTTGTACTCCTCTCAATCTGCGACTCCACTACCGCGTCTTCCCATCTCCGAGTCGTTCCTGTCCCGGGCCTCGCCGTTGTCCACCGCCTCGTTGCACTCGGTGCGGCGTGGTCAACAAACGAGAGTCATCAGAAGAGGACTGTACATGGAGAGCCTGACAGCTGGGACCCACGAGGTCCATGGTCGCACGCAAGGAAAGTTCCTCCTTATTAAGCTGAAAAAATGTTTCCTCCCCCCTGACAGTTGGGCCCACCGGCTGTATCTTCGCATGGAAAGAAGTGCATCCTTGTTATGAAAAAAATATTCCTCCCAATGACAGCTGGGACCCGGCAGATTTGGTGGCTGACTTGTGGGCCTACTAAGCTGACACGTACATAGGGCTTTCTCAACTTAATCAACAAATGATTCTAGCAGCTGGACCGTTCGATGTTAATCCAACAGCCGTGCTGCTTCTTCAACCTCTGTTCTTACTCTTGTCTCTCGTGGGCAGCAGTGTTGCCGTGCATGCAAACTAGTCAAGTTTCCCATTCCTCTCCATCTGCAACTCCACTGCCGCATCTTCCCCATCTCCGGGTCGTTCTAGTCTGGGGCCTCGCCTCATCCATTGGCCTTGGTGCACTCGGCATAGTGTGGTCAACGTGATCAACAAACGAGATTCATCGGAAGATGACTGTACGTGAGAGGCTGACAGTGGGGATGCACCATGCCCATGGACGCATGCATGCAACTGCATCCTTTTTACCCTGAAAAATAAATTTTTCTTCTCCCCCTGATAGCTGGGACCCACCAGCTACATCTTTGCACGCAACAAAGTGTGTCCTTATTATGGGCAAAAAAATGATTCCCCCCTAACAGCTGGGATCCAGCAACTATATCTTCGCATGCAAGGAAGTGTGTCCATATCCTCCCTGACAGCTGGGACCCACCCGGCCGAAGCGTATGTAGCGTTGTCTGTCTTGTCGTGAACGTGTACATACATACTGGTCAGTCGGTCATGCTGCAACGATGAACCGTGTCCGAGTAAGTAGTGGCACATGTCATAGTAGAGCCCCCCACGTAGCAGTTCAGGTTGTCCCGTCTAAACCGTGTACACGTACATACAGCCACATGCCAAAAAATACGACCATGTACGTACATATGAGCGGGGTCTCGAAACGCGTATTCACTCATACAGACGGCCAGGGCTCGTGTACATGGAGAGGCAACAGACGGCAGCGATGTTGTCCTGTTCATCTTCGGCTAACCGGCTGGGTCAGAACGGAGGAAACACCATCGTGTTCGCCGGGAGCCAAGTGACTGGGTCGGAACATGTCCTATTCATATGGAGGCAACAGACTGGGTCGGAATGGGTCGTGTTCAATGGGAGCCAACTGGCTTGGACGGAACATCCGGAACGGGATCTGGCGTACCGCAAAACAGAGGAAAACGGCCTTGTGTTCGACCACGTACGGTCAAAACGGGGTCATGTTCATCGGGAAGGGTCTGGCGTACCGCAAAACAGAGGAAACGGACTTGTGTTCGAGCTCCTATGGTTGAAGTGGGGTACTGTTGATCGGGAGGGGTGTGGCATACCGCAAAATGGAGGAAACAGACTTCTCTTCGACCTCCTATGGTCGAAACGGGGGTCCTGTTCATTGGGAGGGGTCTGGCGTACCGCAAAATAGGACTCCACGGGCTACTGTTCATCCACCGTCTAATGCCTCACTCCAGCTTCCATGGGCTATAGTTCATCCACCATCAACCTCCTCCAGCCTCCACCTATGACTGTTCATCCATGGCGTCTCCCTCCTACCTCCACCAGCTACTGTTCATCCACAAGCTCCTATTCATCCAGCCTCCACCGACTACTGTCCAACCACCCCTCCACGGGCTACTGTTCATCCACCCGTCCACCAGTTACTGTTCAACCAGCCCTCCACATGGTCCTATTCATCCACCCCCAATCGGCTCGATCGGGGTCCGTTAGCAGCAGTAGCAAAGGAATCGCTCGATTGGATTCAGTTAACAGCCAGGGATCGATCAATCGCTCGGGTTCAGTAACGCGTAGCCAGTGCAACCGCTCGGGTTCAGTAGGCGAACGCCTCGCTCGGGTTCAATTAGAGCGCAAAACCTCGCACACACACGCGTGTACGAGAGAAACGTGCAAACCTCCATGCATCGCTCGGCCCCAACCACTCACCATAACCGGGAACTCCCCGAAATTTTGCCTGCCCTCGCTTCTAACATGATTTTTTCGTCATGGATGGCCCAAAGAATGTCATGTAGCTGTGTCTCAGGCCCGCCCAGGATGAAAAGCCCATTTTCTGTCATGATTTTTTGTCATAGAAGTAGGAGCCCACCACATCTATGATGATACAGGGTTTTATCATAATTATCATCATAGAAGTGTCATAAGTATGACAGGAAAAAAAATTCATTCGACCCAAAATGTCATGGATGTGTCTTTTTTTGTAGTGTAATTAACCAGTTTCTTCAGTTTATCAAAATATGTATTTGGTGATTTTCTATGTTGCTAGAAACCCATTTCCCCTACAAGTTACTGGTCTAGTTTTAAATATTATAGGATGAACAGAAGTGTTCTTACCTGGAGTGGGTTGATCAAGAGTGGCCACAGTATTTGAAGATGTTCCTAGCAAAGCTCTAGAGCATGTATGAGGAAGAGAACAGAGGTAGGCTTAGAGAAAGTGTTGTCAACGCTGAAGAATATTTGAAGATGCGGGACAAAAAGAGGAAGATGGAGAATGAGCTCATTTTTTTTTAAATCAGGCTTTGCTTAAGATGGTGTTGGTGAAGGAGGAGGCACTTTTCCAGTTGGCCAGTGCAAAACAGGTTCTTACTGAACTGAAAGCAGAGGTGTATAAGACAAGCCTGGATGATCTCGATTCGGGAAATGAATATATTGTTCTAATATTGTTCTTATGAACGTGAACTAGCTATATGTTGTATTTTGCTGTTTTCAGGTTGCTATCGTACTGTGATGTTAAAATATATTTATGTGCCTGATATGAAATTCATAAACAGTTGTTCGATATGAAATGTGAATTTGCATAATACTGGAATTATTAATTATTAATTAATAAACCTTTGAAAATGGTTCTAGCAATAAAAGCGCTTATGATGGATAGTCCAATGCCATATAGTTTTCTTCATCAAATCGTGTGTGATGTAGTTGAATAAAAGCAACGGTTAACCGGGGCAGAGCGTGTGTGATAGTTACACCTATCACACACGAGGCTATACATAAAACTGTGTGGGATGTATATACGAAGGGAAACGTTTTCCCTAGATTGACTGTGTGGGATGTACATACGAACATAAACGTTTTCCCTGGATTGACTGTGTGGGATGTACATAAGAACAAAAACATATTCCTTGGACTGACTGTGTGGGATGTACTTATGACTGGAACCAATTGGGCATATATAACCGTATTTGATTGCTAGCCTATCGCACACGACCTCATGTTGTCGAGCATGTGTGACCGGAGGGCCTATCCCCGACGGTTTTGGGGTCGTGTTGGAAGGACCCCCTATCGCAGACACTCACTTCATGACGGTTCAAAACGCTATCGCGGAACTGTTTGTATAACACCTCGTTGTACCAGTGTCTTGCTCTAAATTTAGCTTCTCGAAGCGTAGCTTCTCATTAGTCCTTAGGATCTCTCTATGATCCTCTTGAGTTGTTTCATGAGCTAACTTAAGAGTGTTTAGTTCTTTAGTTATACGCTCAATCTCCTTCTTATCATTTCATTCATTTCATCTTGATTAGCATGATTACTAGCAAGTTCATCATGGTTTTCATCACTAGTTTTATCAACAAGTAAATCATCATCACCTAGCAAATCATCTTCATCACTATTAAAATCAACAGGGGTGTGACACCTTTGGGGCCTTTAGCCATGAAGCATCTTCCAATTCCTTCGGGTCGTAGGAGTTGGATGACACAAGTGCAAGACTGGCAATACCTTCATCTTGAGTATAGTCGGAGTGATAGCTTCTCTCGGAGTAGTTGTTGGAGTCAGAATTGGACACCCATTCACCAACATGATCTTGATGTCTACGTCTTCTGTAGATATTTGATGACTTGTCCTTCCTTTTTGAATCCTTGCTTCTACAAGAGGGTCTTCATTCATAACGATCATCTCTACTCCTTCTCTCTATTGGAGGTGATTCATCTCTTCTACTTCTCTTTTTGGTGAGTCTTCTATTTTCTTGTAGGGAGTCGTACACTCATTGGAGTAGTATCTGGGTCTTCCACAATTGTAGCAATTATGATCACGACTAGAAGATCTTTTGTCATTGTAGGACCTTGACTTGGAGATTCTCTCTTTGCTTCTATTCTTGTAGAATTTGTTGAAGTTCTTCACCATTAAGCTCAGTTCTTCATTGGACACTAGCTTGTCACTTGATGTTGTAGGAGCATCACTTGAAGCTTTGTAAGCACCACTTGACTTGTTGTGGAGCTCATCCTTATCCTTGAGTGGCATCTCATGAGCAACAATTTTACCAATGACTTCTGTGGGTTTGAGATCTTTTTAATTGGGCATCATTTGGATGAAGGTGCACACGGTATCATATTTTCCATCCAAGGCTCTAAGGATCTTCTTGATGATGAATTTGTTGGTTATCTCTTCACTTCCTAAGCCGGCAATCTCATTTCTAATGAGAGCAAGCCTAGAGTACATTTCGGCGACTCCTTCACCATCCTTCATCTTGAACTTGTCAAGTTAACTTTTAAGCACATCCAAATTGGATTCCTTGATGGACTCGGTACCTTCATGCATATCAACCAAAGTATCCCAAATTTCCTTTGCATTCTCAAGGCGGCTATTTTTTTTGAATTCTTCGGGGAATAATCCGTTGAAGAGAACATCACAAGCTTGAGCATTGTATTGCAACATCTTCAATTCGTCTGTGCTGGCTTCATAATCCAATTCTTTTCCATCTTCAAAGTTTTCACCGTGCAAGCCAATATGAACAACAACCCAAACGGCAGGGTTATGAGCAAGAATATGCATTTTCATCTTATGCTTCCAACTAGCAAAGTTTGTACCATCAAAGTAAGGACCTCTACGATGGTACTTTCCCTTGCTAGAATCAATACGCTCCTAGGTTGTGAAACCAAGGCTATGATCACGAAAGCTATGGAAATCAAGGCTAATGGAGACCAAAGCTCTACACTTGTAGGATCAAGAGTATGTCTAGAGGGGGGATTAGACTACTTGACCAAATAAAAATCTATCATTTTCCCAGTTTTAGTTGTGGGCAGATTTTAACAATTAGCACAAGTCAAGCAATCAACCTACACATGCAATTCTACAAGTATAGTAGCGGAAAGTAAAACATTGCATATGAAGGTAAAGGGAAGGGTTAGGAGAAGGCAAACACAATGGAGACACAGAGATTTTTGGCGTGGTTCTAATAGGTGGTGCTATCGTACATCCACGTTGATGGAGACTTCAAGCCATGAAGGGTAACGACTACGCGAGTCCATGGAGGGCTCCACTCACGAAGGGTCCACGAAGAAGCAACCTTGTCTATCCCACCATGGCCATCGCCCACGAAGGACTTGCCTCACTCGGGTAGATCTTCACAAAGTAGGCGATCTCCTTGCCCTTACAAACTTCTTGGTTCAACTCCACACCATGATAGAAGCTCCCAAGCGACACCTAACCAATCTAGGAGACACCACTCTCCAAAAGGTAAAAACGGTGTGTTGATTATGAACTCCTTGCTCTTGTGCTTCAAATGATAGTCTTCCCAACACTTAATTCTCTCTCTCAGATTTGGCTACGGTGGAAGAGTGATTTGAGTGTAAAGCAACTTGGGAAGGCTAGAAATCAAGATTCAAATGGTAGGATTGGAACCTCTTGATCTCAACACATGAGGAGGTGGTTCTCTCTCAGAAAATGAATGGTGGAAGTGTAGGCACGTTCGGATGGCTCTCTATCTAATGGAGACGGGGGTGGAGGGGTATATATAGCCTCCACACAAAATCCAACCGTTACACACATTTGACTCATCTTGGAGAGACTGAATGGTTAAATGCGGTGGCACCGATCAGTTCAAAAATGTGAACATTAGGAATCCTGACAGGACTGACTAGAACAACTCAGTAGGACCGATGTGCTATGGCTTAGGGCAAACATTATCTCGGAGGCGCCGACTGCATCAACTCGGCGGGACCGAAATAAAGCAACAAGCAACAGAGAATCTGTCAATCCAACTCGGTGAGACCGATTGCATAAACTTGGTGAGACTGAAGTAAATGCAACAAGTCATAGAGCGCTGGCAAGGCCGTCTTGGTGAGGCCGACATCCGTATCGGTGAGATCGGACGATTAGGGTTTCTAGCAGTGGCTATGTCATATGAACTCGGTGGCTCCGGATAGAAAAAATTAGTGGGGTCGACTTGGAGTTTTGAGTTTGGACATATTTGGATGGAGAAAGTGGCTGGCGGTTTTGGAGCAATATCACTAAGCACTTGAGCAAGTAATCCATTAAGCAACACCTCATCCCCTTTTAATAGTATTGGATTTCCTATGGACTCAATGTGATATTGGATCATTGAAATAAAGATGAAGAGTCTTGAGCTTTTTCCAATCTTTGTCCTTAGAATTTTGAGGGGTCCACATCTGTAGTCCATGCCATGCCAATCAGTGAACATCCTGAAATATTTATGTTGAAAGGATATTAGTTCAATGAGCTATATGTTGTTATGAATTACCAAAACCACCCGGGGATTAATTGCACTTTCACCCAGCTCCGCCTCCACCTGGGGTCATAGCCTCATATCCCACTCTTTCTTCCGTGATGGTATCAGTGGTTTCACTCCCCCTGCCGACCATGCTGACGACCCATCCCTGTCCCTCCGGCGGTCGTGGGCCATCCGTTGGAGTGGCTTCGTTCTCTTCCTACACTGACTCCATGGGCGGAGCCCTAGCCGTACCTTACGTCTCATCCAGAGAAGTTGGGACTAGCGAAGTCTTGGCACTTGATGTCTACTATGCAACCTTCTTCTTGTAGACGTTGTTGGGCCTCTGATATGTCTCCAACGTATCTATAACTTTTGATTGTTCCATGCTATTATATTACCCTTTTTAGATGTTTATGGGCTTTATTTTACACATTTATGTCATTTTTGAGACTAACCTACTAACCGGAGGCCCAGCCCATATTGCTGTTTTTTTTGCCTATTTCAGTATTTCGAAGAAAAGGAATATCAAACGGAGTCCAAACGGAGTCCAAACGGAATTAAACCTTCGGGAGCGTGATTTTTGGAACAAATCTGATCCGGAGAGCTTGGAGTGCAAGTCAAGAAGCTCTCGAGGGCCCCACGAGATAGGGGGCCGCCCCCCCCCTATAGGGCGCGCCCCCCTGTCTCGTGGGCCCCTCGAGCAGCCACCGACGTACTTCTTCTTCCTATATATACCTATGTACCCCAAAAACATCCAGGGGCACCACGAAACACAATTTCCACCGCCGTAACCTCCTGTATCCGCGAGATCTCATCTTGGAGCCTTTGTCGGCACTCTGCCGGAGGGGGAATCAACCATGGAGGGCTTCTACATCAACATCCTTGCACCTCCGATGAGTTGTGAGTAGTTTACCACAGACCTACGGGTCCATAGTTATTAGCTAGATGGCTTCTTCTCTCTTTTTGGATCTCAATACAATGTTCTCCCCCTCTCTTGTGGAGATCTATCCGATGTAAACTCTTTTTGCGGTGTGTTTGTCGAGATCCGATGAATTGTGGGTTTATGATCAAGTTCATCTATGAATAATATTTGAATCTTCTTTGAATTCTTTTATGTATGATTGAGTTATCTTTGCAAGTCTCTTCGAATTATCAGTTTGGTTTGGCCTACTAGATTGGTCTTTCTTGCCATGGGAGAAGTGCTTAGCTTTGGGTTCAATCTTGCGGTGTTCTTACCCAGTGACAGATAGGGTTGCAAGACACGTATCGTATTGTTGCCATCGAGGATAACAAGATGGGGTTTATATCAAATTGCATGTGTTTATCCCTCTACATCATGTCATCTTGCTTAATGTGTTACTCTGTTCTTATGAACTTAATACTCTAGATGCAGGCAGGAGTCGGTCGATGTGTGGAGTAACAGTAGTAGATGCAGGCAGGAGTCGGTCTACTTGTTATGGACATGATGCCTATATACATGATCATGCCTAGATAATCTCATAACTATGCGCTTTTCTATCAATTGCTCGATAGTAATTTGTTCACCCACCATAATACTTATGCTATCTTGAGAGAAGCCTCTAGTGAAACCTATGGCCCCCGGGTCTATCTCTTATCATATTCGCTTTCAATCTACTTTTATTTGCATCTTTACTTTTTGCATCTATATCATAAAATACCAAAAATATATTTATCTTATCATACTATCTTTATTAGATCTCACTTTCTCAAGTGGCCGTGAAGGGATTAACAACCCCTTTATTGTGTTTGTTGCGAGTTCTCAGTTTGTTTGCGTAGGTGTGTGGGACTTTTGAGGAGCCTCCTACTGGATTGATACCTTGGTTCTCAAAACTGAGGGAAATACTTACGCTACACTTTGCTACATCACCCTCTCCTCTTCGAGGAAAACCAACGCAAGCTCAAGACATAGCAAGAAGGATTTCTGGCGCCGTTGCCGGGGAGGTCTTCGCTCAAGTCAAGACATACGAAGTACCCATCACAAACCCATCTCCCTCACATTTACATTATTTGCCATTTGCCTCTCATTTTCCTCTCCCCCACTTCACCTTTGCCATTTTATTTGCCCTCTCTTTCCCTCTCTCCTCCTCTCTTTCGCTTGCCCTTCTGTTTGCTCGTTTGGTTGTAATATATGCTTATTTATTGCTAAACAGAGAACCTAAGATCTATGGATCCTCATGCGCTTGCTAATCTTTTTAAGAGATCCAATTATGATGAACCAATTGCTAGTGAGTTTTGTGCGCTAGATTATCTTTATGAAGCTTTGCTTAAAATTTGTGAATCTGAAAATTACGATGAAGAAATTTATGAAGAGATTCACAATAACTCCTTGAATAAAAAGCATGGTTGCAATGATTTTCCTATAAATTCTCTTGATGTCAATTGTGCTAATAATATGCAAAACCCTAAACTTGGGGATGCTAGTTTTGCTATGTCTACTACTTGTTTCAATGATCATCACTGGGGTGATTCTTCTTATAACCTTGAAAATTTATTTAAGCCCCATGATGAATATGAGGTTGATAATTGTGTTTGCAATAATATTGAAAGTGGGTTTGGAAGAGTGTCAACTTTAGATCCCACATATTTGGAGTATGTTCAATATTATGGTATTTTTGATAAAAGTGGGTTCGAAAAGGTCATGACTTTAGTTAATGTTAATCCCACTATCTTGGAAGAGTGTCAACTTTGCATGCATGTGGTTATGTTGAATATATGTTTTGTGATAGCTATTTTGTTTAATTTGCCCATGATCCTACATGTAATTATTATGAGAGAGAAAAATATGGTCGTAGAAATTTTTATCTTATTAAATTACCTCTCGTCATGTTGAGATTGCTATCGTCTCTTTCTTCTTCCTTGTGTATACTAGTTTTTTCTTGCCTTGCAAATTTGTTTGCTTATAATATGCCTATTCATAGGAAGTATGTTAGACTTAGATGTGTTTTGTCACATGTTTCATGATGCTTTCTTTGCGCTTCAATTCTTGTCTTTCATGAGAGCATCATTAAAATTATCAATGCCTAGCAAAAAGGCTTTAAAGAAAAGCGCTTGTTGGGAGACAACCCAATATTTTTCCTTGTTGTTATTCAATAAATCTTGCATCTACCTTCTTTTTAGATGTGTTTTTATCTTTTACTTAGTTTTTGTGCCAAGTAGAACCTATAGGATAACCTACGATGATAGTTGATTTGATTCTGCTGAAAAACATAAACTTTGTGCGCACGAATATAATTTTGTTAAATCACAGGAACGTGATTTTGCGTTGATTCTTTTTTATGCTGTTCAATAAACAAATTGTCCAGGACTTCCTATTTTGGCAGGAGTTTTAGAGTTCCAGAAGTTTGCATTAGTTACAGATTGCTACAGACTATTCTGTTTTTGACAGATTCTGTTTTTTGTGTGTTGTTTGCTTATTTCAATGCATCTATGGCTAGTAAATTAGTTTATAAACCATAAAGAAGTTGGAATACAGTAGGTTTAACACCAATATAAATAAATAATGAGTTCATTGCAGTACCTTATGTGGTGGTTTTGTTTTCTTTCACTAACGGAGCTTATAAGATTTCTGTTGAGTTTTGTGTTGTGAAGTTTTCAAGTTTTGGGTAAAGCTTTTATGGACTATGGAATAAGGAGTGGCAAGAGCCTAAGCTTGGGGATGCCCATGGCACCCCAAGATATTCAAGAATAGCCAAAAGCCTAAGCTTGGGGATGCCCCGGGAAGGCATCCCCTCTTTCGTCTTCGTTCATTGGTAACTTTACTTGGAGCTATATTTTTATTCGCTACATGATATGTGTTTTGCTTGGAGCGTCGTGTATTATATTAGTCTTTGCTTTTTAGTTTACCACAATAATCCTTGCTGTACACACCTTTTGGGAGAAGCCTATTTGATTAGAATTTTCTAGAATACTCTATGTGCTTCTCTTATATCTTTTGAGCTTGATAGTTTTTGCTCTAGTGCTTCACTTATATCTTTTGAGCTTGATAGTTTTTGCTCTAGTGCTTCACTTATATCTTTTAGAGCACGATGGTATCTTAATTTTGAAGAAATTGCTAGTCTCTCATGCTTCACTTATATTATTTTGAGAGTCTTTTAGAACAGCATGGTATTTGCCATGGTCATAAAGTTGGTCCTAGAATGATGAGCATCCAAGTCGGGTATAATAAAAACTATCATAGAAAAGTGAATTGGATGCCATGATCAACTTGATACTTGATAATTGTTTTGAGATATGTAGGTAGTGATATTAAAGTCATGCTAGTTGGGTGATTATGAATTCAAAGAATGCTTGTGTTGAAGTTAGCAAATCCCGTAGCATGCACGTATGGTTAAAGTTGTGTAACAAATTTGAAACATGAAGTGTACTTGGCTTGTGCATCCTTATGAGTGGCGATCGGGGACGAGCGGTGGTATTTTCCTACCAATCTATCCCCCTAGGAGCATGCGCGTAGTACTTGATTTTTGATGACTTCTAAATTTTTGCAATAAGTATATGAGTTCTTTTGACTAATGTTGAGTCCATGGATTATACGCACTTCTACGTTTCCACCTTTTCTAGCCTCTTCGGTACCGTGCATTGCCCTTTCTCACCTTAAGAGTTGGTGCAAACTTCGCAGGTGCATCCAAACCCCGTGATACGATACGCTCTATCACACATAAACCTCCTTATATCTTCCTCAAAACAGCCACCATACCTACCTATTATGGCATTTCCATAGCCATTCCGAGATATATTGCCATGCAACTTTCCACCGTTCCGTTCATCATTTTCATGACATACTTTACTTTTGTCATATTGCCATTGCATGATCATGTAGTTGACATCGTATTTGTGGCAAAGCCACCAAGCATTATTTTTCATACATGTCACTCTTGATTCATTGCACCATCCTGGTACACCGCCGGAGGCATTCATATAGAGTCATATCTTGTTCTAGTTTTGAGTTGTAATTCTTATGGTGTAATCAATAGAAGTGTGATGATCATCATTATTAGAACTTTGCCCAAAGAAAAAAATAAAAATAAAAGAAGAAAGGCCAAAAGAAAAAAAGAGAAAGGCCCAAAAAAAGGGAAAAGGGAAAAAGAAAAAAAAGAAAAAAGAAAAAAAATAAAACAAATAAAACAAATAAAAAGGGCAGTGTTACTATCTTTTTTTCCACACTTGTGCTTCAAAGTAGCACCTTGTTCTTCATGTAGTGAGTCTCATATATTGTGCTTCAAAGTAGCACCATGTTTTTCATATACTGAGTCTCATAAGTAGTCTTTTTCATACTAGTGGGAATTTTTCATTATAGAACTTGGCTTGTATATTCCTATGATGGGCTTCCTCAAATTCCCTAGGTCTTCGTGAGCAAGCAAGTTGGATGCACACCCACTAGTTTTCTTTTGTTGAGCATTCATTTATAGCTCTAGTGCATCCGTTGCATGGCAATCCCTACTCCTCATGTTGACATCAATTGATGGGCATCTCCATAGCTCGTTGATTATCCTCGTCAATGTGAGACTTTCTCCTTTTTTGTCTTCTCCACACAATCCCCATCATCATATTCTATTCCACCCATAGTGCTATATCCATGGCTCACGCTCATGTATTGCGTGAAGGTTGAAAAATTTTAAGATTATTTAAGTATGAAACAATTGCTTGGCTTATCGTCGGGGGTATAGAAGTTGGGAACATCTTTGTATGACGAAAATGAAGCATAGCCTAACTATATGATTTTGTAGGGATGAACTTTCTTTTGCCATGATATTTTGAGAAGACATGATTACTTTGATTAGTATGCTTGAAGTGTTACTATTTCTTATGTCAATATGAACTTTTATTTTGTATTCATTTGGATCTGAACATTCATGCCATGATAAATAAAATTACATTATGAATTATGCTAGGTAGCATTCCACATCAAAAATTCTCTTTTTATCATTTACCTACTCGAGGACGAGCGGGAATTAAGCTTGGGGATGTTTGATACGTCTCCGACGTATCTATAATTTTTGATTGTTCCATGCTATTATATTACCCCTTTTAGATGTTTATGCGCTTTATTTTACACGTTTATATCATTTTTGGGACTATCCTACTAACCGGAGGCCTAGCCCATATTGTTGTTTTTTTGCCTATTTCAGTATTTTGAAGAAAAGGAATATCAAACGGAGTCCAAACGGAATGAAACCTTCAGGAGCGTGATTTATGGAACAAATCTGATTCAGAGAGCTTGGAGTGCAAGTCAAGAAGCTCCCGAGGGCCCCACGAGATAGGGGGCCGCGCCCCCTTGTAGGGTGCGCCCGTGTCTCGTGGGCCCCTCGGGCGGCCACCGACATACTTCTTCTTCCTATATATACCTACGTACCCCGAAAACATCCAGGGGCACCACGATACACAATTTCCACCACCGTAACCTTCTGTATCCGCAAGATCTCATCTTGGAGCCTTCGCCGGCACTCTGCCGGAGGGGGAATCAACCACGGAGGGCTTCTACATCAACATCCTTGCCCCTCCGATGAGTTGTGAGTAGTTTACCACAGACCTACGGGTCCATAGTTATTAGCTAGATGGCTTCTTCCCTATTTTTGGATCTCAATACAATGTTCTCCCCCTCTCTTGTGGAGATCTATTCCATGTAAACTCCTTTTGCGGTGTGTTTGTCGAGATCTGATGAATTGTGGGTTTATGATCAAGTTTATCTATGAATAATATTTGAATCTTCTCTGAATTCTTTTATGTATGATTGAGTTATCTTTGCAAGTCTCTTCGAATTATCAGTTTGGTTTGGCCTAATAGATTGGTCTTTCTTGCCATGGGAGAAGTGCTTAGCTTTGGGTTCAATCTTGCGGTGTTCTTACCCAGTGACAGAAAGGGTTGCAAGACACGTATTGTATTGTTGCCATCGAGGATAATAAGATGGGGTTTATATCATATTGCATGTGTTTATCCCTCTACATCATGTCATCTTGCTTAATGTGTTACTCTGTTCTTATGAACTTAATACTCTAGATGCAGGTAGGAGTCGATCGATGTGTGGAGTAATAGTAGTAGATGCTGGCAGGAGTCGGTCTACTTGTTATGGACGTGATGCCTATATACATGATCATGCCTAGATAATCTCATAACTATGCACTTTTCTATCAATTGCTCGACAGTAATTTGTTCACCCACCGTAATACTTATGCTATCTTGAGAGAAGCCTCTAGTGAAACCTATGGCCCCTGGGTCTATCTCTTATCATATTCGCCTTCAGTCTACTTTTATTTGTATCTTTACTTTTTGCATCTATATCATAAAATACCAAAAATATATTTATCTTATCATACTATCTTTATTGGATCTCACTTTCACAAGTGGCCGTGAAGGGATTGACAACCCCTTTATTGCGTTGGTTGCGAGTTCTCAGTTTGTTTGTGTAGGTGCGTGGGAATTTTGAGGAGCCTCCTACTGGATTGATACCTTGGTTCTCAAAACTGAGGGAAATACTTACGCTACACTTTGCTGCATCACCCTCTCCTCTTCAAGGAAAACCAACGCAAGCTCAAGACATAGCAGCCTCCAAGTGCAAAGGGTTGTATGACAGTAGAAAATTTCCCTCAAGTGGATGAACTAAGGTTTATCAATCCGTGGGAGGCGTAGGATGAAGATGGTCTCTCTCAAACAACCCTGCAACAAATAGCAAAGAGTCTCTTGTGTCCCACACACCCAATACAATGGTAAATTATATATGTGCACTAGTTCAGCGAAGAGATGGTGATACAAGTGCAATATGGATGGTAGATATAGGTTTTTGTAATATGAAAACAAGTCAACACGTTGCGCCAAATTGCACAGAGACCCGCTGAAGGCATGTTGTTGATGAAAATAATTTCATGCTGCAAGAACCTTCAACTAAATCATGGTATTTTGTAAACATGTTTATTGCGTTGTTAAACAATAGTCTAGGAAAAGGGAAATTTTGCATAATATGAATGTGTTCAATTTGAAAAAATGGCCACTATGATGAGGGAGTAAAGTTGGCATGGTTGTATTTTTTTAGCAAGTCTAAAAACATGGTTATCATGATGAAAAATTTGGCCATGCATATATTTCTTGGAAAAACAGAGGGGGAAAGATATGAAACCTCAGAATTTTTTTGCATAATAGATATGAATATGTTCAATTTGAAAAAATGGCCACCATGATGAGAGAGTAAAGCTGGTATGGTTGTATTTTTTTAGCAAGTTTGAAAACATGGTTATCATGATGAAAAATCTGGCCATGCATATATTTATTGGAAAAAAAGAGGGGAAAAGATATGAAACCTAAGTTTTTTTTTTGCATAATAGATATGAATATGTACTATTTGAAAAAATGGCCACTATGATGAGAGAGTAAAGTTGGCATGGTTGTATTTTTTAGCAAGTTTGAAAACATGGTTATCATGATGAAAAACCTGGGCATGCATATATTTCTTGGAAAAAAAGAGGGGGAAAGATATAAGAAACCTAAGAAAAAAAGATGCCTTTGTTGTGCATATAGGGAGATATAGGGATCATCAAGTATTAGAATAGCCCATATATTATTGGGCCCAGCCCATGTAGAGCGATGTGTGTGGCCTGTGAGGAGGCAAATATGAAGCGGCAGGGGGCGGAGCCAACGAAGACAGTCTATCTCCTCCTTCTCTCTCTCGGTTTCTCAGCTGATGGTGACAAAGGCATTTCGTCAGCCGCGACCGGTGAGATTTATTGCCTCTCTTGATTTCGGAATGGTCTTCATGCATGAATTTACTTTCCATCTATCTCGATCTTGCATCTCTTCTCTTTTTTGTGGTGATTCCCATCATAGTGGCCATTTTTTTGTTGTGATTCTTTTTGTTTTGGTTTGTTTTCCCCTCTTTTAAGATCTTATGCTCTCTTTCTCCTCCTCGCTGTGTCGCGCTCTCTCTTAGGTTTGATTGCCTCTTCTTCTTCACCGGTGGTGTGCTCTTGTCTGCTGCAATGGCGTCCATTGCCCGGACTGCTCATTGAGATTCGTTATCCTTTCCCGACCTTGATGTTTACCCTTATTTTTTCTACTCCACGCTAATTTCGTGTTCTTCCGTTTGTCTCTTCATTGCCATTGTTTTGATTGAGAATTGATTGTGCCACAGGTTAGTGTGATGGTTGAGTATGAGGGGATCTCGAACTGAGCCTGTGGATGTCAGTTCTGATGGAAGCGCCGACAGTGGCTCTGACGAAAACTCGGACAATAGCTCAAATGGATCCGGTTCTAGCTCCTCTTATGAAGTGGTGTACATGAGCTCTGATGGAGTGGTGTACATCAGCTCTGATGAAGGGAAGCACATGACCTCTGATGAAGGCGAGTACAGCAGTCAAAATGAGGACGCCTACACCAGCTCTGATGAAGACATGAGCAGCAGCTTTGATGAAGGCGCTCACACCATCCGTGCTAAAGGTATCATATGCGTTTCAGTGAGATATTTTGTAGTTTGTGGGCTTTTGATATGTATTACGGTATAAAATCAAGTTCATTTAGATTGATTATGCCGAAAGTCAGTATGCATATCTGATGGAAGGGAATGGCATTGTTAGGAATAGAAGTAGAATGATGTTGGCCGTTTAGTGTTTTTGAATATCATGGTTGTTGTAGTTTTGGATTGTTGCTGATTTGATTGAACATGTTTTGGTGGCTTTTAAGCTTTTATTCTTTACTGTGTGTAGAAGTAACTAATTCAGTCTTAATTGAATCTATCAATCATTGATGGGAATACCACAGATCATATGTATTCAGCGGGCATCTGCGCCACATGTATTTTCTTTTCAAAAGGCAATGGCCGATTCGTTTTTTTCACTTAAAGTTGGTTGATTGATTCATAAGAGAAAGAAGAAGGACACAGGGCCGGTCTATTTTTTGGACCCTCCACAACATTGTCCAATGCACACTGCATGAGCTTTGCAAAATATTGAAACCAACACCAGAATTCAGAAAATTGTGAGATATAACCATGTCAGCTACTGCAATTTTTTGAACTTATATTTTCTTGGCCTGTTCAATGATGTAGGTGTGCATAGGCGCATGAAGGAGAAGAAGCCCTGGAAAGCATGCATGAACATCTGTGATTGCCCTAAAGAGTACACAGTTGGTAAATGTTGTTTTTTTATGGTCTATTGTTTCCACTGCTTGGTGGTTGGATAAAATTAACCTATGTACTTTTGTTTTTAGGCTATAATCCTATTACTAATGCTAAATGCATGTATTCAAAGAGATTTAAGATATCAATGTGTGCTCAGAAGCGTCTCAAGCATTATGTTGAATCAGTTGAGCCTGCTATTGGCCACTATGTTTGTGAGCTGAATAAGACTTTTGCTAAGCTTGGGCAGAGAATGGTTTGAAATCTCAAAAAAAACATGTATATTTGCATTAGTTTATTAGTTTATCATGGCACATGACTATAGCCCTGGTGTTCTTTTGCAGTACTTTTTTGTTGTGTTTACGAAGAAGTATCTGGCGGATTTCATCGCTACTCCTATTGACGGGGTGAAGATTCAGCTATCATCTGGACGTCGCGTAAGGCGTGTTTGCCTTATTAATGGTGTGGACAACAGGGCTACCATAACACGGAACTGGGGTGACTTTGCAGAGAAAGCAAAGCTGACAAAAGGGGATATCTGCGTTTTCTCCCTTCGACTTCGCAAGGGGAAACCAGAATTCACCGTTCACAAGATCTAAAAGGTTTGTATATGCACTGTGTTTTAATCCGTAGAAGGATTGCTATTTTATTGCCTGGTCTAAACAAGCATGTGCATTTGCAGGTGCCTACAACGCAGCATTTAAGGAGGATATGTTAAGGTGTTCTATAAGGGCATGTATATATATCTATGCATGGGTATAGTTTCAAGTCTAGGCATGTTTAGCCGTTGATGGGCTATAGCTAGGTGTGTTGGGTTGCGCAGGCAATATGCGTTTCTTTTGCTAGCAATTTCTTCGTAATGATGGTTATGTAATGCAATTATGATCAAAACCATGAACTATGTGTGAGCTATGGGCTCTTAACTAGGTAAGTTTAGTTGTTGCATGGACTCTAGCTAGGTGTTTTGGGTTGCGCGGGCAGTATGTGTTTCTTTTGTTAGCAATATCTCCGCCGTGATAGTTATGTAATGCAATGATGATTGAAAATATGAACTATGTGTGAGCTATGGGCTCTTTGTTAAGGTTCTAATCGTGTTTGTTTTAAGGTATCAAGTATTTTGCATTTCTTAACTGGAAAAGAAATTGTAGTATCTAGCAAAATACTTTGTAGGAAAGGATAGCAAGCCTTGGTGGTTTATTTTAGTTTGGTTGCAAAGGTGCCCTGGCTGATGTTGAAATTGTTGGTCACAGCCCATTGTTGTGGGCAAATAATATCCTATTTGCACCTCTCTTCGCGGCTAATGCGAGACCAGGCCGAAGTTATTGTCTTAACAGGAATGTAGTAGGCACAGACAACATAAACCCATACATTTTGAATAAACCGATTAGTAGTGCTCAAGTACATAGGTAGGTTAACTCTTGGTCTGGACATGGTCTAAACAGAAAGCAAAGGTACAGCTTGGTTCATTACTCCTTGCAGGTTACACAAAAGGTGGAAAATACATCACAACTTCCAAAGGTTTAGTCTAGGGCATTTTCCATCGAATCATTCTAAAACCCCCTTCTGATGCTTCTGAATTTCTTCTTTGACTTGATCACTCTATGCCTGATCCTTTCCACCACCTTCTCGGTGTTGATAAGAGGGCCATTGATAAGCAGATATATGGGTTCTTTACCAGCAGATTTATTGAGCGCCGTTACATTGCATATATGATTAGAGAGCCCATGCATGTACCTTGTCAGAACAAACCAGCCCATTGCATTGTTCTTGTTTTTGTACCTGGCCATCTTGAGATTTTTCTTCATGGACTTGGTTTTGGTCTTCATCTTTTCTTTCTGTTTCTTGGCTATAGCCAGTTCATGCTTCAGCGATTTATTTTCTTCTTTGAGCTTCTTCATAGCACTGTAATTGTAGTCTCTTATTTCTGTTTTCACCATGCGTTTTATGTACCCAATTGCTTCCATAGCAACTGTGTTCTCTGACATCTCATAATTTATAGACTGTATTCCAGGGATAGCCATTCGATTGTCATCATTTCCAAGGTATGATCCAGGCGTGTGGAAAAAAACAGTTGCATAGATTCTTACGCCATTGCACTGCTTGGTACGGTACTCAGCCATTGGAAGGCCCAAAGCTTGTAGAAGAGCATCTAGCATCATCTTGTAAGGTATTTTCACCAGGGGTGGTGCGGCCTATGATATTAAAATACATGCCAAGCCATAATAGGAGAGATTAGTTTGTAAAGCATGGGTAAAGTTGTGAATTTGATATCTACCAGGATCCTTTGTTTTATTGGTATGTACATTATTCTGAAGGACAATGTGGTAGAATACATGAAATTTAGGATATTATCATATTGTAATGTACATGGTAGTGAGGCGCTTGTTTTCCAAAGGTAGAAGTTGTTGCGGGAACAATATTAAGCGTGCAGCCTACCAAATGAGAAAGCCAAAGAACTATGATGTTATTTACTGCGCTAAGAAGCATTGCCTAATATCCAAAATGCAGGGGCAGAACACTAACCTCAGAATATCCCTGTGAGTTCTCATACTCATTGTACCATGTTGCATATGAGGGCAAGTGGTTGTGGATCTCTTCTAGGCATGGTGCATCACTCTGTAGTAATCATTCACCATAGCGAAAGCATAGATCAAGCAAAGTGCTTTGTTTATAAGAATGTGTGTTGTCTTGGGGAAGAGATATAACCTTTGGGTGTTGTTCTTCAGGCTAGTAATTGGTTGAAAATTCTTCTTCTAGAGAAAAGCTGACATGTATCTCCTCTGCATCTGTTGGTGTTTCCTGTAAAAGATGTGGAATAAATTAAATGTTGTTTATGGCTGTAGTTTGAACGAAGAAGTGAATGCGTTAAGGTGCAGCAGTTACCCGCGGTTCAGTGGAGGAGTGCTACTGCTCACGAGGCGCTGAGACAAAAGGAGTGGCATCAACCAGCAAACTTGGTGGTGGATCCGCCGGCGATTCCATCGGTGGAAAAGGTGACGCTTGTCATATGAGGAGGAGAGGGCTGTCGATCTAGGGTTCTAAAAAGGAGCAGTCTGTCGATCTAGGGCTATAGTTGGCACTCCTCATGGTAGTAATATGAGGACCCGATGGGCTTTTTGTGTGGGCTACTGGGACTGGGCCTAAACAACACAATCCCAGGCCTTATGTCGCAGGTAGAACAAAACGGGCTCATCAATCCATGATCTTAAATAAAATTGAGGGGAATTAGATAGTACATTTGCTTAGATGGATTACATAGTAAATATGCAAAGACTTAAACAAGCATATTTAGTCTGCAAACAACAATATATAGTGGTACATAATAGGTGTCACGATAGGCCATCTGGAAAAGATAGCCAAACGGCGTGCTTTGCTGCGTTGTTTGACCTGCATTATTTTCCTAGGAAGCAGAATGGAAGTGGGTTTGTAGGCTGGCTGCTGCAACATTCCTGCCAGGAATGAAAAACCAATTTTGTTATGATATCGTAGCAATTTGTTAATACAATATATGAACCTATCCATGCATATATTATACCTTAGTTTCTTTGCATGTCTAGTGGTTCAACCGTTATCTTTGCACGTCGTGGATATAAGGGCATGTAGTGATGTCCGGTACGCATATAGTCTGATTGGCATCTTCTAGGTGTTATGTAGATGATGATGTAGTCCGGGATATCAATTACACTGTCAACCCATCCGAAGCAGCTATACTTATCTGTATCTACCAAGCCTTGTCCAGGCATATCAGTCCCCTCAACCAACATGAATAGGCTAAGTAGCTGGCTTGCTATCTCATGTTGCAGAAGCCTAGCTAGAACTTCACTTATAATAATGGGAACAAATCCGGTAAGTTAAGTTTGTTCACTACCATAAGAAGGAGACCAAGGAATAGCTCTGAACATGCGGCTACCAAGCTCGATGTGTCCTCTAGCAACAACAATCGATCTAAATGCGGCAAATGTAGCAAATTGAACATCCCCTTCATAATGCACAAGGAAAGCATCATAGCTGATTGGTTTTACATGAACATATCTAGATACTGGTACGTGTTGAATTATTGCAGAGAACACCTCTTATGTGCTAATAGGTTCAAAACCATCACCATGTTTGAGGGTCATAGAGTGTAATAATTCTTGGAATCTATCAGGGTCAACCTCCGTGTCTTGAAGGAAACAATGTGGTACAGCAGCAGCAACGGGGATGTGTCGAGTTTCTGGTATAGGTGGAAATAGCTCAGCTGGTCTCAACTTCTTATTGAAAGGATTGTTAATCACTCTAATAAGCACAGTGAACATGTCTAGGTGGAGGCCTGGCAATGTGCTCGCTAGATGTCGAAACCTACGCCTAACCTTAATTTTCTTCCGCAATGGCACATTTTCTGGTGTGTCTGTCCAGCAAACACATCGAAACACCGAAAGATCTTTGTGGGCCATTGTGTTAGGGTAAAGCTCAGAAACAACACAATATGGATGCAACATAAAATATGTTGTTTTGAATGTCCAAAGGTGCAGTGGCAGGTTTCTTATCTCAATCAAGACTTGGGATCCCGCATAGTTATCATGAGAATCATAACTGGGAGTACTACAATATGGTATTGCTTCATCTGCAGGCAGGGTGGTAAAACGAATGCTGCCCAAGCTAAGTCTCTGGTCAGATTGAAGAAACTGCACTGCCTGACTGTATTGTGGTTTATCTGGGATGCTAATCAAAAATTCCTCGTCAAGACTGTCTAGAGAGAAAACATCGCCATCTAACCTAAAAGCCTGAGCCAGTGCATCATGAAATCTATTCCGTATGGCTCTATTATCAGGAGAGAAAATAACTTGGAAATGATAATGCATCCGAATTTCTAGGCATTTTGTATCTCCATAAGAAACAAAAGCTCTTGTTATATCTCTTCTCAGAGAGACAAACGAGGGTGAAAGACTTAGCAGCATTATAAAGCAATTCAGGTTTGAGCGAGATTTCAGCTTAACAATTGAGGAAAGAAAATCAGATCTATGCAGGAACAAAGGAGGAACGGGTGTATAGACCAGCAGTCTAGGAATGGAACTTGCCTGTTGGTAGAACGGCAGCGTGGGCTGCACCTTTGCCGGCTGAGGACGATGCCATCAGGTGAGAGCGGGAAGGTATGGGGAGCGAAGAAACCCTAGAAATGGCTAGGCCGGGGAGTGCAGCGGCGTGGTTGGTGGTGTGGATGAAGCAAGTGAGTAGGTTATAGAGCGCAGATGGGAGGCAACGACAAAATTGTGGATCCAATGGTAGGAGAAGAGTGGAGTAGACAGATCACTGTCTTTGGGCCACTTAGATGTGGCATAGAGACACACCTTGTAGTGACAAAAGGGCCAAACGGGCCAAGAACAAAGCAAAGGCAGCCCATAGGCTTGGATGGCATATGAAAATAAAATGAGCAGTAGAGAGTAAGAAAAAACAAAATGGAATGGGAAACATTCATCCTATCACTGAGAGAAAAATAAATAAGAAGCTAAGAACACGCATATAATAAGTTCAAGATGGCTTCATAATATAGGGGAGTTTTGTTTTTGTCTTGCTTTGACATTGCTACTTGAGCAGTCAAAGACTTTTTAGCACACAGACATATAAATAGAGGAGTTTTAGACATGCTTCGTAAGAAGCATACAACCACACTTAGGTCTATGCAAGAAGCATACACGGCAACGGGCTCTGCTTGTAGCTGGTCAAAGAGCATTGTAATGGAGCATTGTCGAGAGTGAAGCTAGATGCATAAACCGCCATCTTTCTCCTTCGATCTTGCTGAGGAGAATCTAATGTACATAGGATAGATAACCTACAGCAGAATGCAAAGTTTCAGAAACTAGTTCCAAGTATGAGAACGGCAAAATAATTCCAAGAACAATAGTATATAGGGAAATTGTGGTGTACCTATAGATATTTTAAGGTTGCATAGGTAGGGCAAAGGAATCACTGCTGCTTTGTTTTCTTCCCTGCTCCAGCTCCTTTTGCAGCAACGGGGTTCCTTTATTTCAAGGTGTGTTAGTCAAAAATAAATAAGCGGAATGCTATACATAGGTTGGGAAACCAGCTATATTAGTGGAATGTAAGAAGCAGTACTTCTTGTTTTTTTGAGGTGGACTTTTATCATCTTTTGCATTAGCAGCACCAGAAGGATCTTCAGCCTTTTCATCATTGTTCTCCTAGAGCACCCAACATATACATAAGTTTGATAATAGAGAAACATAGTATATTGATATTGGATGATTATTAGGCTATACAACAGCAAGATTTTGCCTTGACACCTGTGTATCGGCGCGTGACCATGCTGCTCATTTACTAAACATACATACGTGCATTTATAGTATTATGCGTTATGTAGCACATGTGTGTTCATAGGTAACTCAAGCGGAGCAGAGAAATATTTACCGCAGCTATTTCGTCAAACTTCTTTGGAGGATCCTCTGCCAGAGGGAGCTTCTTGTCATTGCCGGTAAATAAAGCATGCCTGGCCCTTCTAGGTGGGCATGGTGATTTGCTAGAAAAGAAAACACAATCATAAGAGCAAGCAAGCATTCGAAAATACTGCAACAGTCCTTTCCAAAGAAGCATACCCTGGAGATGCAGATGAAAGGAGACCAATACTGAGCTTTGAAGTTGGTGTCTGCACCTGAGTGTAAAAAAAGGAAATGAGAAGAACTGAATTAGTTTTTGGGCATCTTGTTTGAATAAATCGAGCGACAAATGGTAGACTAAGAAAACAACATACCGCGCATGTAGGTGATGGAAAAGTTATAGCAAGGCTCCCTGAGGAGCTGTCAGGCTGGGCTTGCTTGATGCTTGGGGTACTCGGTGTAAACATCTTAGAAGGTACTGGACTGTCAGTGAGGGAAGCAAAGGATGATGCTCTAGATGATCCAGGGACACAGTTAAAGGCAGATGAGCTTAACTCAGGCTTGTAGGTTTCCATAATTTTCACAACTTGGAATGATAACTGTGTGCTTGTGTTGCAAAGCTTCTCTTTGCAATGGACACAAGAAGCTTATACTTCTGCCCAATAATCTGGGTAACCTCTGGTGGAGCAATCCTATCAACCATCAGTACACGAGCTATCTTGCGTATGGTTGGAAGTCCTGGGTTTCTAAACTTCAGTAAATTGAGGAGTGGTTTTCCAATAGCTGCTTTTCCAACTTTATCAAACATGGTGAACTCAGCCTCACCCACGTCATCACTCGCAAATACCAAAATACAGTACATGCACATGGCATGAATAGAATGAGGATTGTAGTAAAGGACTAATAAAACATAGAAGAGGCATGTCTAAATAAATCAGGCAGGAAGCCTGAGGAAACAAACAACACAAAACAAAAGAAACAGCAGAGAAAGGTTTAGGAAGGCACATACGTCTCATGTGCTGCTATGGATGAGCAGTTAGGATTGGTGCATCGGTAGTTCGATGCAACTATTGTAGAGGTCTTGTTGCAGGAGGAGCAAGAGAAGAACCACCAGCGCTGATCAGGATTTCGCCTCTGGATAGTAACGGTACATATGAACCGTTTTTCCTATCGAAGTAACATAACTTGCAGTTGAGCACATGATCAGGAAAAGTGGGAACAACATATAGAGGAAAAGAAAGCAAGGATACCTCATTTTTGTAAGGGTTCAGGCGGAGGAGCTCTGACACGGTCTTTTCAACTGGATCGGCGTAGATATGGGTAGTAAATGCACCCTCAGTCAAAGCAACATCGTTATCAATGGGTTTGAAATTAGTCCCCAACCTATTTTAATACACAACAGGGGAGATAGTTAGTAGCGTGACAAAGGAAACAACACTATCTTCACATTTATGGTTAAAGCAAGAGAAGCCAATTAGAAGGCATATAGAAATCACCTGTTGCGGATGTCATTTATCACTGGCAGATCCTCGTCAATGTACCAACGGCAAGCAGAACTACCACTAAGTCCTTGAACACCTGCATAGTTATTGAACAATATAGAGGGGTAAGAGGCTACACCGAACATAGGATGAAAAGGTTGTACAATAAAGAATGCATAGGTGTATAAGATGCAATAGGTTGATCACACATATAGAGCAACTACCTTGATTTATTTTAGGTAGTGTTCCTACAAAAATTGCAATCACAGCTTCCTTTTCGTCTCTTGCCTGCACTGCTTCTTCTTCAAATTCAATCACTTGATCACCCCAAAGGACCAGCTTTAGCTCCTTGCCCCTATAGGTTTCATATGATGAACAAATCAATAAACAAACAAACAAGCAGGCGGCATAGAATGGTGCATGCATAATAATAAGCAAATCACACTTATTGTAAGTCAGTGAGGATTATTGTCCTTGTGTTTGATGGCTCTGGCTGATGCATTGATTGGATAGTGACCACATCAGAAACAGCAGTTATTCTTCCAATGACATCTTCAAAACCATAGAATTTGCAAGAGCATCAGACCCCAGATATTTGACAAGTAGTTTTTAATGTACTTAGGCATGCAGTGACATAACTTACCAAGGAAACGAGGCGGTGGCCCACATGGCCTGGGGATGTCCTGAAATGGGATCAAATTGTAGGTGCAGAACGAGTAATCTGCTTCCAAGCCCGGGCATAAAACAGCATTGCTAAACCTGGTGAACTGAATCATGAAGGGACTCTCAACAGGTCTATAAGTTGTCTTTGCTTCAACGCAGTTGAAGCTGCTCATCATGTAGACCTTTCCTTCCTACAGCTCATCCTTTAGTTGTTCTACTCGCTGAGGAGGTATCTGCACATACATATGGTTGCCCTGCCAACAAAAACAGCAATCAGAAAGGTATCCTAGGCCAAATATGGATAGGTGTCGTTGAGCCAACTATGTAAAAACAAACCTGGCTATCAAGAACAACTAAGTCCATGTGCTGGATAGGCCCATTGTCAGTCCCCCCATGATAAAACCACAGGCACGAGACAAGGACAGAGACAACCCATTTCCTACTGTGCTTGTGTATCTCAGAGAGCATCTGATGCGCCATGTGGAAATGCAAAGACACTTTTGCTTAGGAAGGTAAAAACACACAAAGAAGCAGCATATTAGGTTTTGCAATATGGTAGCATACCTAATCGAAGTCAAGTGAACAGACATACTAAGCAAACTGCCAAAATACCTTTAACGCGTAGATAGATGCACAGAAAAGAACAATAGATGCTATCTTAGGTAATGAGCAGCAACAGATAAAACAATATTTACAGCCTCAAATCTTATTGAAAAGGGAGCAGACAATCGAAATACTTTACCAAATTAGGAAGCATACAATAATAGAGACTAAGAGGCAGCAACTAGTAGTGAGACCAAAAGCAGCTCGGAAAATAAAGCGCAACATAACTACTATTCCAAAGACTCAAAGATCTCAGATAAAACTATGTTTCTAGTCTGAGATCCAAGTGTGCCATCTTCGTTCTCGATAAGTATTTTCAAGTTTTTCTTGGAAGTCACACGTGAAACCGCCACGTAAAGTTGGCCATGAGTGAAAACAGGGCTTTTCAGGTATAATCCAACAGCTAAGAGAGTCTGTCCCTGGATCTTATTGATAGTCATGGCATAGCAAACCCTGATTGGAAATTGGCGATGATGTAAAGTAAATGGCCATTTAGGATCCTTGGTAGTGAGGCAAATCCTTGGAATGTACACAACATCCCCAATATTAGAACCAGCCATGATAATGGCCTCAATGACTTTCTCACCAAGTTTAGAGACAACAAGACGAGTACCATTACAAAGAATAGTTGCCTGACTTAAATTTCTATGGAGCATAATTGGCACGCCTTTTTTCAATAGCAACTTGTGCTGTGGGAAATTGTTAATTTTAATTGTATTGAGGTACTCAATAGGATAAAACACATCCATATTACGCATTGAGTCAGTAGCATTTCCTATAGAATCGTAGCTTAAATAATCCCTCTCGGCAGAAGGCATTAAGGCTAGCACATCAAGATGGGATTGGGCCGGCCCAGACCTGGCCCTGGCCCCGGCCCTGTGGCCCCAAGTTCAATTTGCGAGGCCATGGGTCGACCCATTTCAACAGAATTTTGTGGCCTCGCTGGCCCATTGGGCAGATGAGGCCGACCCAATAATTCAACAAGTGTTTTACACCGTCCAGTAAAATGACAAGTTGTAATCTTTTCGCGTCCAGACATGATCAAAACACTCAGAAAAGATCAGAAGATTTAATATCCACAAGATTATTAGGCAATCCACAAGATTCAGACAAGATCAAAAGATTAGGACACTATCTCTACTTTTGCAGAGCCTACAAATTTCCATAACAATTGAGAGAGATATAACAGAGCCTACAAATTCACTGAACCACACTGCAATAACTTGTTTAAATCGCAAGCAGAGGCAAGTCAGTGAACTGGGAATGGAGAGAAATCCCATGGTTATTCAAGCTGCGCCAAGAACTGGGAATGGATAGAACCAACACCAAGCAGCTATCGCAAACAACACTGACAATAACCAAAAGAGTAGATGCACTGGCTTGGCTTCAAGCTGCATTGGGAAGGGGACTAGGGGAGGAAGCCGGCAAGTCTCACTTGCGAGAAGAACAGGACGGCGACCGGAATGGATCAGGACCGCGGGGCACCAGAATGGCAAGGTCAACGACGACCAGGACAGTGGGGCACGGGATGGTTTCGATCGCCGGCGAGCAAGACGATAAGCATAGCAGGAGCGGGAGGAACGCCGGCGGCCTGGGGCGGCAGAGATCGTCGGGGGTGGCGACAGGGCATAACTATCAGCTAGCCAGGTCGACCCGTCGGAACCATTGGGTCGCACGAGGCCGGCCCCCACTAACCCGTATATGATTCAAGGCCAACCCACCTGGCCCATTGGCCTTGAATTTTTGGGCCGGGTCAGTGACCCAGCGGGCCGACCCGGCCCATTCCCATCTTGACTAGCACATGGTCATTAACTTCTTGAGCTAGATCATTTGTTGTTGTTAAGATAGCCCTTTGGCACAAGTACTTTCGATTAGAATGGTTTTTAGCAAAGTTTGTGTATACAACATTAACAATAGTGCCTATTCTATTATCCTCAGAATGGATCAACATATCATCAGGAATTGTTACCCAACTTGGCTCACACTCCCCTTGTCTAGTAACACAAGGCGTTGTACCATCACCAATACTCAAGATCCAACCAGCAAAAGAAGCTATCTCAGCTTGTAAAATAGGATTTGTTGTTTGCACAGTCAAACGCATGTTTATGTTAAGATGTAGAACCTCTATAAAACGCCATAAAGGTGAATTTGTTATAGCGGCATTTATAACCTGTGAGCGAGTCCCACCCTCAATGATTGGTAAAATCTGGCTCAAATCACCACCTAGAACCATAACCTTACCACCAAAAGGCATGTCAGCTGTAGAAGGATCGTTGGCAGACAGAATATCACGTAAGCTACGATCCAAAGCCTCAAAACATCTATGATGCTTCATTAAAGCCTCATCCTATATTATTAGGGAGGCTGATTCAATCATCTCTGCTAATTTGCTAGATCTTTTGAAATCACATGTTCCATTGTCATCTAGACTGATTGGTATTTTAAACCTAGAATGAGTAGTCCTACCTCCAGGCAAAAGAAGTGCTGCAACCCTAGAAGATGCAACTGTGAGAACAATCCTTTATTTACCTCTAAGATAAGCAATTATGGAACTCCAGAGAAAAGTTTTCCCAGTTCCACCATATCCAGAAACAAAGAAAAAGCCATGTTTTCTAGACACAACTCTGTCGATAATATTCTTATAAGCTAGGAGTTGATCTGGATTTAATTGGTTGTACATGGTTTCTGCCTTTAGTAGTTCACTTTTAGGATCATCAGATAGTTCATCAGTTATCATGTCATTGTCATCAGAGTTATCATCATATGTAGTCTTTAATGGCAGCCTGTGGTCTAGAATATTAGAACCATTTTTACTAAATAGAACTGTCAGCTTATCAAGCAAGATGTCTCTCAGCTCATCGGGAGGTACAACATGATTATCATCACGAAAAGAGCGCTTGATATTGTACTTAATATCCTCGGTTAAGTGTGACCAATATTTTTCAAAGAAAGCATTTTCATCATTACACCACAATGGACAAGGATTGTAACAAAAAGCCTGCACAGCTGATCTCCCATACCCCAGGTCAAAGCCTCATCAAACGCACTATACCATTCAAGATCATCTCCAAGCAAGCCCCTAGCAGCACATGCCTCCTTAAAGGTCTCATACACAATCCCATTATAAGTTCAAACATCCGTATAAGACATGGCACCTTTGACAACCATCAGGAGCATTCTAAGATAGAAAAGTTCTCCGTTGTAGGGTGAACAGAATAAATTCTGCCAATCCTATAGCTCGAGGTCTTAGGAATCCATTGTTTTTTGCTTGGTAGTCAAGTCCATTTGGTTGGGAAGTCACAATAAGTAAGAGACCTAGCATTTGCATGGCATCTATTAGCTACAAACCACTCGGTTAACATTGTTCTATGTAGCCACGCATCGTCAGCAACTGACTTCAGGTTTGCTTTAACATTGAAACGTACCATGTGTTTATTTAATAAATGAACAGGCAATCTTTCAACAGAAGGCATCTTATTGTGTATATCAAAGCCATATATCCTCCAGCAACCATCTTTATCACATATGTAACGGCATTGTCTATATTCCATGATCTCATCAATCTCAATACCATGCTTGTTTTTGATGCTTTCAAACAAAGTTTTTGAGAAATCAGGACCCTTTGTGGTTTTATTGCACCACTCAACGTTAATATGCACTTGGTATTTTTTTAGTATGAGAAGATTATAAGGAACAACATGCCTATTATCAAGCCTGGCCTTTTTTTAACAATAAAACGGTCGTTGTCTGGGCAACTATACATAGGGAATCCACTATCATCTAGAGAGGTCTCAAGCTGAAATGACTTAGGAATTTTTTTTGAAAACAATCCAACTTTCATGCAAGGACTATCGGCGTTCTAGGAACGAGGGTCCCCAGACTTGCCTGCCTGCGGCCTGCGGCGTGGCTCAAAGGGGGCCCAGCACGGCCCATCTTCATCAACACAAGCTCAAGACCCTCGCGGGGCGGACGATAAGGAGCTTCCTCAGGCACGGCCTCGTCAGGCTAGCTCACGAGGAGGCGGAGAGTTCAAGGCGGGGTACCTCGCGAGGTGCCCATGACGCAAGCCATGACGACCAAGGGCGCCAGCCGGGCGCCAGCCCGCGCAGTGTCCTTCTTTCCTCTTTGGTGCAAGGGGAGCAAGCGCAGGCGAGAGCATCAAGCAAAGGCATCCATTTCGGTGCAACGAGACCAAGACCAGTCCGATGGCAGGACGGAGGTCACCGTGGAGCCCAAGTCGGCGTCACCACCAGAGCCTTTGACAGGCGAGGACCAACTTTAGTCAGAATAAGTGTACTAGATGTTCCCCTTTAAAATGGCCAGTGGTTGGCGCCCTTCCCGTTCAATATTTGGGAAGAGGCCCAGGGCCTTTGCCTATAAATATGACTAGCCACCCACAGGGTAGAGGCATCTGGATAGAAACCTGGAGATAAGATAGGCATCTAGAACCAACCCCTCCAAAGGGACAACGCCACTACAAGAACAGACCCTCGTGAGGCTGTTCTTCCTTGTATTGTTCATCATCAGCCCAAGAGGCAATCCACCACGCCACACACTGGAGTAGGGTATTACACCACAATGGTGGCCTGAACCAGTATAAACCCTGTGTCTCTTGCGTTGTTCTTCTCATAGTTTAAATCTTAGCGATTCGGCGAGGAACAAGTAGGTAGAAGGCGTAACCTCCGCGCGCACCCCGGACGGCCTGGGGAACTGGGGCGATGGCGGCGTCGAAGTCGAAGTGAGGATCCATGTTCTAGAGATGGCTGAAGACACGGGAAAAGGCGCGCCCAAGCAGGGCGCGGCTCCTTTCCTCCACCAACCTGTTGGCCCTGACCGACCGCGCCTCCAGCTGCGTCACGATGTCGGTGAAGAACTGAAGGTTGCCGACGTAGTTGGTTGCGTGCGGCGCGCCAACGTCCGCTTCGCAGATGTTGCCCAGGGTCGTGTTAGGTCTCTCCCGAAGCGTGGCGAGCATGGGGGCGTGCTCATGCTCCAGGAGCCGCCGCTGGCGTATCTCATCCGCATTCTGGCGCGCAACAGCCTCAGCCTCGTCTAGCCATTGGCGAAGAAGAAGCACCTCGGCACGGGAAGTAGTCGACTCCCCCTGCGCCACCTCAAGTGCAGCCCGCAAGCCATCAACCCGCCGCGTTGCTTCTTCCAGCTTGGTCCTCAGGGCGGTGGTCCTGCCTTCAGCCTCGGTCTGGATCAACTCCAGCCTCTCCTCGAACTCACGCTCGAGGTTCGAGCGCGCCGTTGCCACCCGACATCCGATCTCCTCCAAGACACGAGTTTCCCGCGCAGCGACATCATCCTCCTCCCGTGTCAACAAGCGCTCCCTTGTCTCCAGGCGTTCATACTCGCGTGCGCGTTCGGCAGCTTCCAGCGTCAGCGCTTGCTCACGCTTCTGGAGCTCCGCTGGGTCACCGGAAGTCACCTTCATCAATGCGAGGGCCGCCTCTCGCAGCTCCACCTGCCCCTCCAGTGAGCAGCAACGGGCCAGGAGTTCCCGTGCCTGCTCTTCCGTCGCCTCTCGCCGTTGGTCAGCTTCCCGGGCTTCCTCGACGGCCCGGGAACGCGCCACCCGAGAGGCGCCAGCGACGCGTTGGCCTCCTCATTGTCAAGATCGTGTTAACGGCGCACGAGGGCGACTGCCGCCTCCAGCTCGCGCCTCTCCGCAACCAAGCGCAGGCCCTCGGCCTCAAGGCACGCATCTTCATCAGCAAGCTCTTCACCAAGCAGGCTCACCGCATCAGCCGCCCTCCGAAGGAACCCTTGGCAAAGAGCGCGACGCTCCCGAGCGCGCTCAAGTACGTCTTCCACGCCGTCATCCGCCCCAAGCAAGCGCCGGGGGGCACAGAATAGCGCTCCCCCTCCGAGCAGGGGGCTGGGGGCTGGCACCCTTGAGGCGACCGGGCGTGCCTCGCCAGAAGCCCGGCCTGGGGCCAGTCCATCCCCAAGTGAAGAGCATTGGGAGTACCCCAGCCAATCACGATCCACGACCAGACGAGAAGCCCACGGCAGGCTGGCTATGCCCCGAGAAGGCTCGCGAAGGAAGGTCATGAGGCGCACGGGGCCGCATTGCGCCTCGGGGTGATTCGTCTCTTCGACCGGCCTCACCACAAGGGCTCTACTGCTCGGAGCGACCGGAGACAGTGGGGAAGGCGGGAGCAGGGGGGTGGCTCCTCAGTCATCTCCGTGAGCTCGGGAGGAAGGGCCCTGTGGAGCAAGGATCAGGAAGGGCAGCAGAAGAATTTGGAGCTGGGAAGGGAGAAGGCTTACTCATCGATGGCGAAGTACTTTCTACGTTTCAGCAGGCGACAAGGGTAATCGTCGCCCAGGGCCTCCCTTCTCTTCCGGAGGGCCTCAAAGTCCACGCGGAAGCGGCCCAAGAGTTGAGCGCAGGGGTCAGCCTGCGACGAAGAGGAAGCATCAAGGCGGCCTGCGTCAGGGGTGTCTGCCTGATGCGCGCCGCCGGTCGCCCCACCAAGAAAAGCAGCCGGGGCCTCGGAGGCCTCGGCCCCGTATGCGGCAGGCGGCTGCTCGCCGCCCTCAGCCCCGGCAGCATGGGCCTGAGGGGCCGCTCTCTCCTAAGCGCTGCCCGGTGTTGTCGCCTCGATGGGGGCACCCGTGGCCTCCGGAGGCTCATGCCTCCCTGCTCCGCCACTTGAGGAAGAGTCGCCTCGGCCAACTGAAAGGGCGGCCACCATCACTGGATTCTTGCGAGGCCCCTGAAGGCCAATGGGGCGCGGTCCCCATTCGTCAAAGATGGGCATCTGATTCACAAAGTCTCTCCTGCCCGAACAGAGGTACAGCAAGGCCCTCCCTTGCTGGATGCTGCCAGGGTTGAGGTCCCCGGTCAGAACCAAGAGTACCTTCCTCAACGCTTCAGGCGTCAGGTCCTCTTCCTGGAGCCTCATACGATCCCCGCGCCCGTTGAAGGCCCACATTCAGCGAGAGTGGCGCTGGAGAGGGGCGACGCGGCGTAGCAGGAACTCCTTCACCACCTTGGGCGCCATCACGTCAAGCGATCTCAAGCACTCGAAGCAACGCCAGACGAAGAAGAGCTGGGGGCTTGTGAGCGTCTCCTGGCCCCAGCCTGAATTAGGAACAGCAGGCGAGGTCGGCTTCGACAGCAGGGGGCTGGGCACCCCCACATCCACATACAGCCACCGCTCGCGGAACCCAGGCGCGGGCTGAGGAAGACCAAAGTCAATCCCTGAGGCCGCCGTCTCAGGTGCGGCAATGAAGCTCACGCACCCCAAGCATTGGGCGGGGTCGACAAGGCTCAGAGCGAAGAAGTGCCGCAACAGGGCAACCGAAGGGAGGATGCCTACCATAGCCTCGCAAATGAAGGCGAAGACCGCCAGAAGAGTAATGGAGTCAGGACCCAGATGCATCATGTGGATCTGATAATGGGAGAGCACGACGTTGAAGAAATCGGAGAAGGGGGGAATTAGCCCCGCCCACAGGGCGTCGACAAAATAAGGAACCTCAGTGATTATCCTGTCGATGGAGAACCGAGACGCAGGCCAGGCCATCGTCCTCCCGCATTCATTGAAGATGGTGGCCAGGGCCGAACTGATCTTGCCCAAGCCCTCTCGATTGACTATGATCGACCGATCCACGACGGGGGCCGCCGGCGGCGGCGAGCGAGGCAAAGGCATGGGTCCCTTCCCTCTCCCCTTCTTTGTCGGAGCCATGGCGACGGAAGGGGGGAGGAAAGGTTCGAGATTGGCTTCGAAGCAGAAGCTGGTGTTCGAGAGGAGGAAGGACAGAGGGCGCACGAGCAACGGAAAGGGGAGTGGTTGTGTACAACTGCAAGTCCGCCTAGCCTGGCACCAAATGAGGAGGCGTGGGGGAACAGTGCCACCCGCGTCCAATCAACCGCCATGCGGCACCCAAGGCCGCAGGCTGTTAGGGCCCGTGACGCTTCGCACTTGCCCTTTCGCCTCTCTGCTCGGCCAAGTCCGGGCGCGCCTTGGGCCCGGGGGCTACTGTCGGCATTCTGGGAACGGGGCTCCCCAGACTTGCCTGCCTGCGGCCTGCGGCGTGGCTCAAAGGGGGCCCAGCACGGCCCATCTTCATCAACACAAGCTCAAGACCCTCGCGAGGGGCCAATCCTCGCGGGGCGGACGACAAGGAGCTTCCTCAAGCATGGCCTCGTCAGGCTGGCTCACGAGGAGGCGGAGAGTTCAAGGCGGGGTACCTCGCGAGGTGCCCACGACGCAAGCCATGACGACCAAGGGCGCCAGCCGGGCGCCAGCCGGGCGCCAGCCCGCGCAGTGTCCTTCTTTCCTCTTTGGTGCAAGGGGAGCAAGCGCAAGCGAAAGCATCAAGCAAAGGCATCCATTTCGGTGCAACAAGACCAAGACCAGTCCGACGGCAGGACGGAGGTCACCGTGGAGCCCAAGTCGGCGTCAACACCAGAGCCTTTGACAGGCGAGGACCAACTTTAGTCAGGATAAGTGTACTAGATGTTCCCCTTTAAAATGGCCAATTGTTGGCGCCCTTCCCACTCAATATTTGGGAAGAGGCCCAGGGCCTTTGCCTATAAATAGGACTAGCCACCCACAGGGTAGAGGCATCTGGATAGGAACCTGGAGATAAGATAGGCATCTAGAACCAACCCCTCCAAAGGGACAACACCACTACAAGAACAGACCCTCGCGAGGCTGTTCTTCCTTGTATTGTTCATCATTAGCCCAAGAGGCAATCCACCACGCCACACACTGGAGTAGGGTATTACACCACAATGGTGGCCTGAACCAGTATAAACCCTGTGTCTCTTGCGTTGTTCTTCTCGTAGTTTAAATCTTAGCGATTCGGCGAGGAACAAGTAGGTAGAAGGCGTAACCTCCGCGCGCACCCCAGTGTTCGAACCTCAAGGGTCTGCCGGAACCCTAAATCCGACAAGGACATTTAACACCATCTTCCCTGCAAGGGTCATGAATCATGTGTTCAGAAACAAGAACGTATCCTAGAGGATCCGCAACAGGATCAAGGATGGAAGCCGATATAAAAGAGTCAATTAAAGCTGGACTAACCTCCCGTTAATTTCTATCAAGCCAGATCAGGATATGGGCATGAGGAAGCCCTCTTTTCTGGAACTCCACAGTGTGCAGTACTGTGAACAAAGGGGTAAAAAAATCACGAGTTGAGGTGGAAAAGAACAGAAGAAAAGAAATGAAAGGAATCGCAAAGCACGTTTTACCCGCTACGACAGGACCAAAGGCCTCCCCACTCTTAATATCATGAATATAGTCATTGAGATTCATGTGATAAACTCTGATCGGAAGATCCGCCCTGTCTGAAGGCATCTGGCCAGGCTCGGAACATAGGGCTTCTGTTATCTCAGGCCACTTGGGATTACAGGTAAAGGTAGTGAAAAGGTCTGGTGGGCCAAAGACACGTGAAATGGCTACTGCGTCTTGGAAGTTCTCAATCATATAACACCGGCCACCGGTAAAAGAGGATGGAAGTATGTTTTTCTTGCCAACAGAACTTGCATCTGTCTGCCCTTTTCCAACAGCATCAGTGACTCCTTGCAAGTTCTCTTCTCTAAGATCATTATTAGCCTTCATGATGAAATGCAGACTCCGCTCGTCTATGCAAGTGCGTGCATCTACAATGGCCTGTGAGGAAAGCAAACCACAACAAAGGTATGGATTATGCTGCTCTGGTCTACAGTGGAGACAATGGGAATAATAGTCCTGCATAGTGAGCCTGGTTCTTTTGCTAGTATCTAAAGGGTCTGAACCAATATATTTAAGCCCAAGCTGAAACCCACGTTCTGCATAGGGGAAGAGAAGAGGATACTGCAAAGGCAAATATGAAGTTTACAAATAAGATATTTGTTGCAGATTGTCATCTCTACAGTGTATTATTATGTCACGACAAGAAGTCTCCACCGTGAACTCACCAAACATTAAAGACGCTAGCTCATCAGTTGTAGGAAGGCTAAACTGTGGGCCATCAGATTCTCCAGGGGCAACTAAATGAATGGCTATCTCAGCATGCTTATTGGCTGCTAGTATTTCTCTAGCTGATCTAAACGTTTTGACATAAGAATTGTGTGTATCAAGCATATGCATCAAGCCTTCAACAATAGATTCATCTAAACCACCATCACTCTTTTCACCCTTTTCTAAAGCCTGAATCTTGTTTTGCACCTCATTCTGGGTATCATATATATAGAGTTCGGCATACTTAGGGGTATTTCCTTCTTTAGGCATAAGAGATCCCATTCGATGACAAACCTGCCCGTTTATTTTGTATATATTTGGACCATTACCATCATTTACAGAATAGTTAACAATAGTTCCCATGAAGTAAATGCAAAGAGGCAGTTGTACTGATGAAATTTTTTTATAAACTCTCTGCTATGTGAGGGACCATTGTATCTCAGCAACTCAGAGAGAAACAAGGGTGGCTTTTTAAAAGGTGTAATATACACCTTACCACCCTTGCAACATTTGTTATAAACCACCCGCCTTAGCATAATAGCGGATTCCGATCTCACCCTCTCCTCGAACCAGAAGACTGCACCACAGTTGGTACATTTGTAGTCTGGGCCACCGTAGAAAGATCTCTTTCGGTACCCAGCTGCAAATTTATCTTGACTCGGTAACAATGGTAAATCAGCAATGCATCATACAATAGTTTCTAGGCATATCAGCACTCAACATACCTTTCAGCATCTCAGACTCATAAAGGAAAAGGACCTATTTTAAAAGGGCACCCTGTACATTTTCTTTTAGGCAGGCCTAAGGATATGTAGGGCAACAGCGAGTCATAGAAAGATAGCTTTCGTCGAACAACACGGTGTGGAGATGGTTGGCTGGTGCTTGAACTGGCCTTACGACGAATAGAACGGCACTGAGGCATGACTCACAGGAACGACAAGAAGAACAGAACAACCATAACACACTGCAACAGAAACGTAACACAAAGAAAGGCAATCTAATCAGGCGCATTAAACAGCAAGAAGGCATACACCTAGACCAAGGAACAGAATTCAAAAGACAAGGCTCTATAAAGGGCATGGAACTAACTTTTTTTAAAACGAAAGGGAGAGGCATCCCAAAAGTAAATTGTAAGCCTTTTTTTAAATACATAGGCAGAAGGAAAAGGCCATCAAACAAAATCCTAGCGAAAAAAGAGACGAGAGAGAGAGAGAGAGAGAGAGCAAGTCCACAAAACACCTTCCCAAGAGCCCATTGGAAACAATAAGCCCAAACATACAGGATTCTCTAAAGTTCGTGCCCCAAGAAGTACCTTCCCAAAAGCCCATGAAGAACTAGAAGCCCAAAAGGAACAGGGTCCTCTAAAGCCCGTTCTAGTTTTTTCTCTATAAGAGAAGGGGCGGTCCAAAGGCCAGAGACCCGGCCGAGGAAGAATCAATAAACAAGTAACATATTTATTATTTGGGCATGTGGGAAGAGCATTAAATCTGAAGAAGAAGGCTATTCTTTTCAGTCTTGCAAAATGCAGAAAGAAGACACTGTAAGAGCCATATAGAAAGCCCAAGGACTTTATTGCATCAGAGGAATGAACCAATTCAGTACAAAGCAGGCACGCATGCCCAAATAAGAAGCCAAGAAAAGATAGCTAAAGAGATTGAAGAGAGGAAAGCATTTGAGAGCACAGTAGACCCTAGTCAAACTAGACCAGAACAAGGCCAACGTCTGGATTTATCTCCGTCTCCACAGACGTACGACACAAGCGCAATAGCTCTCTCTCCAAGTGACCAACACGCCGAATGGCAGAGACTGCAACCGTTATGGAAGAATGAAGGGAGATCCTATAGGCTATCATACAGTCATAATTATAGTCTCGATCCACAAACCCATACAGACGCTGCAAAAAACTTATGGCCTAGAGGGCAGCCTGTTCATAAGCATGGACAAAACCACACCAGGCTGAGCTCCAAAAAAATTCTCGGTGTGGAACCGGAGCAGAACTATCCCCTGGAAGCTCCAGTTCTACCCCAGCAAGAACGGACCCATCCTCCGTGACCTCACACAGATAAAAAAGTGCCGGCAAAGAACACCGAGCCACCACGGCTTCCAAAATGGGTATAAAAGTTGAAATAAGAGTACACATCCTACTCACACGCAACAAAATTATAAAAAAATGAAAAGTAACATGACCCCTGGAGCAGATCCGGAATAGCGAGATTATCAGTACATCAACAACCATGATAACATGCACAGACAAGTAAATACATCTAAACCCACAGGTAATAGACATGCAATTGAAAAGGAAAGCAAACCTGGAGGAGGAGCAGCAGGTCGCAGATTCAGAAACAGAGCGGCTTTTCCAACCTACAAAATAAATGCAGATAGAACCATTAGAACACAGCAAGTCATAGAGCACATACATATTCCATCAAAGGTACTAAAAAAGTGCAGAGCCACACGATGGCACCAGAACAATTCTTCTTTTAACCAAAGGAAACAACATCACTTAGCATGCCAAAACACCATCTACTATATCTATAGCAGCTGTTAATCACTGAGCAATTAAACTGTAGACATGCAGCAAGCGAAGGACCATCAATCAACCTCAGCCACCGTGTTTTTTCAGGAAAGTAACAAACACAAGAAGTATAAATCTTCAGGGCCACTACAGAGGCAGCAACCAAACAAAATGGACTAAGCACGGCATCTTCTCAGACCTAATCCTTCGGGCTATCACTAAGGAACGCATCTCTTGACAATCCAGCAATAGAGACGAACAGGCAAACAGAAGCACATTACCAGAATGATGAAGCACAACCAAAAGAGAATCCAGCAAGCGAACATGGACGAATAGCCGACCAACCTGAAAACAGCCTAAAACACAAACTATACTTATATTAGCCGCCGACGAACAGCATGAAGCATGCACATGCACAAATAATGGAACGCAAAAATGGAAAAGTAGAGCACACGGTAGCAGGCAACCATCCTATCGAAGAGCACCCAAGCATTTCAACAAACACCTCAAAGGCATATGTCCACACAGAGGTAGAAGAGGCAAGCACCAATCTGGACAGCAAGAACGTAATGGCGCATGCCCCCACGCAAGAGCCAACGGGAAAATCGGCAGCAAACTGCGCACCAATGGAGCAAAGACAAGCAAAGCAGGTCAGTAAACAGGAGAAGGAATGGAAGAAAGGAACATGGAAAGGATAAGAGGATGAACCTCAACCAACACCACCCATGGAGCAACGCGCGGCCATGGCGAGAATCGCAGTGTAAGCTGGCCGAACTGGATGAAGGCAGGCGAACAAGAGAGGACGCGGCGGCGTGGAAGCGTGGACGAAAGCGAGCACACGAAGCGAGCGTGGAGGAAATGAGGGACAGAAGGACGAGAGGGGAAAACCGGAGAGAAAAGCTCCCCCGGCCACCGCGATGGCAGGGGCAATCCTCACAGAGGCGCATGGGAACCCACCACATATGCATCGACACGCGTCCTGCCTGCCGGGCCCAGGGGTTCCAGAGCCCACCGTCATAGGCTGCAATGACCCCACAAAGGGCACCCACCAGAATGTGCACCGTCGACGCACACGCCGGTCACGCGGTCCCATACTGCAACGCACGCACGTCCATTGGCCCCGCTCACGCGTGGGGAACAATAACAGGCCACCAGCGAGGCCACGCGCAAGTATACGTATAGTAATAAACCAACGAGCAACAGACCAGTGGCCCCGTCCTAGCGCTTGTCCCATAGTCAGCAGCACGCGGTAGAGCATACAAGCGCCCGAGTGAATCCAGCCAAACCACCAACCCGAGCAGAGCAACCACCCACCCTGCCCAGCCGCGCAGATCGGTGACGGGTCAAAGCAAACGCACGTAAGCACTCTAGCCCAATGACGTGCGGGACCAGTGAACGCGGGATCCAAGCAGCAGCGACCAACGCTGGCCCGGAAGATGGTGATCGACGACCTGGGGATAAAAAAGGCAGTACAGCCCGGAAACGACACGGCATTGCGCTGCCATTCGATGAGACGAGCGAGACGAGACCGCTCGCCCACTCTCCATGCGCCGGGCCGGCCGAATCATGAGGTCAGCAGGCGAAACGGGCAATGGGGGCCCACGAGGGTGGAGGGCGCTCTCCATACTAGGGTGGCGCCCTCCACCCTTGTGGGCCCCACCTGACTCCTCTCCGATAACTTTTTGTTCCGGTATTTTTTATATTTTTTCCAAAAAAATCTCCATTGATTTTCAGCGCATTCCAAGAACTTTTATTTCTGCACAAAAACAACACCACGGTAGTTCTACTAAAAACAGCATCAGTCCGGGTAAGTTCTACTAAAATCATACCAAAATCATGTAGAAATATTATAAACATGGCATGAATCCATCAAAAATTATAGATACATTGGAGACATATCAGCATCCCCGAGCTTAATTCATGCTCGTCCTCGAGTAGGTAAATGATAAAAACAGAATTTTTGATGTGGAATGCTACCTAACATATTTATCAATGTAATCTCTCTTTATTGTGGCAAGAATATTCAGGTCCATAAGATTCAAAACAAAAGTTTAATATTAAGATAAAAACGATAATACTTCAAGCATACTAACAAAGCAATCATGTCTTTAAAATAACATGGCCAAAGAAAGCTATCCCTACAAAATCATATAGTCTGGCTATGCTCTATCTTCATCACATAAAATATTTAAATCATGCACAACCCAGGTTTTAACCAAGCAATTATCTCATACTTTTGTATTCTCAAACTTTTTCAACTTTCACGCAATACATGAGTGTGAGCCATGGACATAGCACTATATGTGGAATAGAACGGTGGTTGAGGAGAAGACAAAAAGGAGAAGATAGTCTCACATCAAGTAGGCGTATCAACGGGCTATGGAGATGCCCATCAATAGATATCAATGTGAGTGAGTAGGGATTGCCATGCAACGGACACTAGAGTTATAAGTGTATGAAAGCTCAAAAAGAAACTAAGTGGGTGTGCATCCAACTCGCTTGCTCACGAAGACCTAGGGCATTTTTAGGAAACCCATCATTGGAATATACAAGCCAAGTTCTATAATGAAAATTTTCCACTAGTATATGAAAGTGACATGAAGATCATGGTGCTACTTTGAAGCACAAGTGTGGTAAAAGGATAGTAACATTGCCCCTTCTCTCTTTTTCTCTCTTTTTTTATTTATTTTATTTTTTTATTTGGGCCTTCTCTCTTTTGGCCTCTTTTTTTATTTTATTTTTCGCCGGAGTCTCATGCCGACTTGTGCGGGAATCATAGTCTCCAGCATCCTTTCCTCACTGGGACAATGCTCTAATAATGAAGCTCATCACACTTTTATTTACTTACAACTCAAGAATTACAAAATATGACTCTATGTAAATGCCTCCGTCGGTGTACCGGGATGTGCAATGAATCAAGAGTGACATGTATGAAAGAAATATGAAAGGTGGCTTTTGCCACAAATACGATGTCAACTACATGATCATGCAAAGCAATATGACAATGATGGAGTGTGTCATAATAAACGGAATGGTGGAAAGTTGCATGGCAATATATCTCGGAATGGCTATGGAAATGCCATAATAGGTAGGTTTGGTGGCTGTTTTGAGGAAGGTAAATGGTGGGTGTATGGTACCGGCGAAAGTTGCATGGCACAAGAGAGTCTAGCAATTGTGGAAGGGTGAGAGTGCGTATAATCCATGGACTCAACATTAGTCATAAAGAACTCATATACTTATTGCAAAAATCTACAAGTCATCAAAACAAAGTACTACACGCATGCTCCTAGGGAAAGGGTTGGTAGGAGTTAACCATCGAGCGATCCCGACCTCCACTCATAAGGAAGACAATCAATAAATAAATCATGCTCCAACTTCATCACATAACGGTTCACCATACGTGCATACTACGGGAATCACAAACTTTAACACAAGTGTTTCTAAAATTTACAACTAATCCAGTAGCATGAATCTAATATCACCATCTTCACATCTCAAAACCATCATAAAGAATCCCACTTCCCATAGTATTCAATGCACTTTATATGAAAGTTTTTATTATACCCATCTTGGATGCCCATCATATTAGGACTAACTTTATAACCAAAGCAAATTACCATGCTATTCTAAAAGAATCTCAAAATAATATAAGTGAAGCATGAGAGTTCATATATTTCTTCTAAATAGAACCACTGTCGTGCTCTAAAATATATAAATGAAGCACTAGAGCAAACGACAAACTACTCCAAAAGATATAACTGAAGATCAATGAGTAGTCGAATAATTATGCAATGATGTGAAGACTCTCTAACATTTAAGAATTTCAGATCTTGGTATTTTATTCAAACAGCAAGCAAAACCTAATAAAATAAAATGACGCTCCAAGCAAAACACATATCATGTGGTGAATAAAAATATAGCCTCAAGTAAGTTACCGATGAACGAAGACGAAAGAGGGATGCCATCCGGGGCATACCCAAGCTTAGGCTCTTGGTTGTTCTTGGATATTATCTTGGGGTGCCTTGGGAATCCTAGCTTAGGCTCTTTCCACTCCTTATTCCATATTCCCTCGAATCTTTACCCAAAACTTGAAAACTTCACAACACAAAACTCAACAGAAAACTCGTAAGCTCCGTTAGTACAAGAAAATAAATCACCACTTTTGGTACTGTTGTGAACTCATTCTTTATTTATATTGGTGTAATATCTGCTGTATTCCAACTTTTCTATGGTTCATACCCTCTGATACTACTCATAGATTCATCAAAATATGCAAACAACACATAGAAAACAGAATATGTAGTAATCTGTAACTCTCGAATACTTATGTAACTCCAAAAATTCTGAAATAAATTGGTGGACATGAGGAATTTGTCTATTAATATTATGCAAAAAGAATAAACTTAAAATCACTCTTCTGTAAAAAAAAATGACAGCTAATCTCGTGAGTGCAAAATTTCTGTCTTTTACAGCAAGATCACATTAACTTTCACCCAAGTCTTCCCAAAGGTTCTACTTGGCACTTTATTGAAACAAAAGCTATAAAACATGATTGCTACAGTAGCTTAATCATCTGGACACACAAAAACAGTAGGGGTAAATATTGGGTGAACGGCTCATTGATCTCGGATGGCTCTCCTCTCTCTCCCCCCTCTCCCTACCCCTCCCGGGCGGCGGTGGCGACGGTCTTGCCTCCTCCTCCCCCGATTCCGGCGGTCTCTGCTGCTGGCTCCCTGTGCTGCCTCCGTGCAGCGTCTTCCCCTTCCCCACTGTCGGTGTCAAAAATGGTGGATCTCGGGTAGGGGATCCCAAACTGTGCGTCTAAGGCTAATGGTAACAAGAGGCGGGGGACACGATGTTTATCCAGGTTCGGGCCCTCTTGATGGAGGTAATACCCTACTTCCTTCTTGATTGATCTTGATGATATGAGTACTACAAGAGTTGATCTACCACGAGATCGTAGAGGCTAAACCCTAGAAGCTAGCCTATGATTATGATTGTTGTTGTCCTATGGACTAAACCCTCTGGTTTATATAGACACCCGAGGGGGCTAGGGTTACACAGAGGCGGTTACAAAGAAGGAGATCTACATATCCGAATTGCCAAGCTTGCCTTCCACGCAAAGGAGAGTCCCATCCGGACATAGGACGAAGTCTTCAATCTTGTATCTTCATAGTCCAACAGTCCAGCCAAAGTATATAGTCCGGCTGTTCGAGGACCCCCTAATCCAGGACTCCCTCAGTAGCCCCCGAACCAGGCTTCAATGATGATGAGTCCAGCGCGTAGATTGTCTTCGGCATTTCAAGGCGGGTTCTTCTCCAAAATCCCAGAGTACATGTTGTAACAAGTAGTGTCCGGCTTCCCATCAATATTACACTCGTCGGCTTCTGTGCTGCAATAAGGGCTATCTCCACGTGTTGAGCGAATGCAAGAAGTTGGGGCATTTTTACATTTGCCACCCTGACCATGTAAGTAAATCATCTATTTAAAGAGACGGGGATCCTCAGATCCAAATCACACCATCCTCCCCCAGCGAGTATCCATCAGAGCGCGCCCCGAAGAAACCATCCCATCATGGACGGTCGGCGCAGCTCCTCCTCTCGCTCCCGTAGCACTAAGCCAGCTGATTGGGAGAAGTGTTCTGTCCCCCATAGCCGATTGGTAGAGTTGCAGACCAAGGGGTTTCTCCCGCCTGCGTACATGGTCCCCGTCCGAGCCGGACTAGCCACTTATAATGGCGGGGAGCAAGCGGAGAGTTTGCCCAACCCGTCCAAGGGGGAGCGGGTATGCCTTGTCCCTTACTTGTTGAGGGGACTTGGATTTCCAATCCATCCGCTCCTCCGCGGGCTCCTAGAGTTCTATTGCCTCCAGCTGCATAACTTCACTCCCGCCTCCATTTTGCACATCACAGGCTATGTTGCCTTCTGCGAGCTATTTCTGGGCTGCGAAGATCATTTCGAGCTATGGAAGAGGCTATTATGCCTTGTACTCCGCACTCAGGAGGGGTCGATATATCAAGTGGGCGGAGCCGAAATATGGCGCATCACCGGATCGGATACCTGTCCGGACTCCGAAGAAGACATCCAAAGACTGGCCTTTGGAGTGGTTTTATATGGAGGACGTCCCCCTTCCAGACCCTATTTGGGTGGGCCTTCCTGACTTTGTAAATGCCCCATTGAAGAAACGCTAAAGCTGGCGCCCTCGGAGCCCCCAGGAGGAAGACAACAGAGAGGTCCTTTTCCTGATGGATAGGATAAAGACGCTGTCCAAATCGGGGCTGATAATAATTGAGGTCATGTCAATATGTATAATACGGGGAGTGCAGCCACTTCAATATCGAGGGAAACCCATGTGGCATTTCAATGGAGAAGACGACGCCACCCACTGCGGCCGTAAAGGTCCGGACTCTTCCACCGCTCTGGCGAAAATACTGTCTGATATGTACAGAGGAGAGGAAGATGAGTTCATCTGTATTAAGCCATGGGATGGACTCTCCATGTAAAACCCCCCAAGCTGGGTGAGCTTCTATCTTTTATTCTAGTCTTTACCGCATTCCTCATCACAAATATTTACCTTGTCAATTCATAGCAGGAACTACGAAAAGCTATGAGGGAGGTCCACAGCCCGTCTCCACAGCTAGAGGACCCCGACCGGCCCTCGACCCTGGACTTGAAGAAGATCCGGACACATTTGTGGAACTCGTCGACAGGACATTTTATCAGTTAAGCTGTGACGGTGCCTTGGTGGCCATCATAGCTAATTATCCTGGCCTACTCCCTGCATCACAGCTAAGTAAAATCGGAGTCCCAACTTCCAAGAAGGATCCCCTCTTTGCACCTTACCCTCCGCACATATATTGCTTTTTTACAGGGAAGGCCATCGGGGCGCCATGTCGAACTCGCGGTGACTCGTCAACAAGGGGCAGCGAAGCCGGGTAGGCTTAAAAGGAAGGCGGTCAGGACCAAGATGCCATTGTAGAGGTATGATTAAAAATCTGCTCCATGATTATTGTCTTTGAAGTATAATGAAGTCCACAGTTCCCTGGCAGAAAAAGCGCTCGTCGGACTGTATCCGGAGAGCCTGCCGGCCACGCCACCACCAGCCAGACTCCAAGGCCGGACTCAAGGGCGGAGCTCAACGCGGGGACAACACCGGACGGTCCTCCTACAAAAGATGCGGATAGATTATCCGCTACAAACTCCGAAATGGAGAGCGCCATGAATCACAGGCGCCGACGGGCCACACTACGCGACCCTAATTTCTCTAAAGAGGCGCTCAATGCCTTCAACTCAGGAGACGCATACATCCGAGTTGCTGAAGATGGCCTCGCTAGAGCCACGGACCAGTATGTAAAGGATATACGGGTAAGAAAATCTAATAAGTATGTATATCAGTAGCCCCTGAGACTTGAAACAGTTGACACAATTGATTTAAGGATCATTGTACGCATAGGTTCTTACAGAGAAGAATACCCATCTAGAGCCGAAATGGAGGAGTCCAAGAAGGCCCCATCTGGTAATACTTGTCTTGATCGAAAAGAGTGCATTGACATATACCAGTTAGTATTCGTCATGCATGCAAATCTAACAGTAGATTCTGCAGACAATCCCGGAGGTAATCCGGAGACCATATCGAAGGATGAGCAACATGCTCAATGACAACTAAAGGCTGATGAGCGCGTGCTTACAAAGGTTATACGGGAGAAAAATGATCTCCAGGATGCGAAGACCCGATTGGATGTTGAATTAAAAGATGTTCGGGCCCAGCTTTCTGACTCTGTGAAGGAGAATAAGAGGCTTCGACGCGGCATTTTTAGTAAGTGCTCAAATGAACCTTTATAAAGTTCGGCGAAGAAGCGGGCTGATACATCTCCAACGTATCTATAATTTTTGATTGTTCCATGCTATTATATTACCCCTTTTGGATGTTTATGGGCTTTATTTTACACATTTATATCATTTTTGGGACTAACCTACTAACCGGAGGCCCAGCCCGTATTGCTGTTTTTTTGCCTATTTCAGTATTAAGAAAAGGAATATCAAACGGAGTCCAAACGGAATGAAACCTTCGGGAGCGTGATTTTTGGAACGAACGTGATCCAGAGGACTTGGAGTGCAAGTCAACAAGCAGCCGAGGCGGACATAAGAGGGTAGGGCGCCCCTCCCCCCCCCCCTATAGGGCGCGCCACCTGTCTCGTGGGCCCCTCGGGCGGCCACCGACGTACTTCTTCCTCCTATATAAGCCTACGTACCCCGAAAACATCTAGGGAGCCAACGAAACACAATTTCCACCGTGGTAACCTTCTGTATCCGCGAGATCCCATCTTGGAGCCTTCGCCGGTGCTCTGCCGGAGGGGGAATCGACCATGGAGGGCTTCTACATCAACACCGTAGCCCCTCCGATGAGTTGTGAGTAGTTTACCATAGACCTTCGGGTCCATAGTTATTAGCTAGATGGCTTCTTCTCTCTTTTTGGATCTCAATACAATGTTCTCCCCCTCTCTTGTGGAGATCTATTTGATGTAAACTCTTTTTGCGGTGTGTTTCTCGATATCCGATGAATTGTGGGTTTATGATCAAGTTTATCTATGAGAAATATTTGAATCTCCTCTGAATTCTTTTATGTATGATTGACTTATCTTTGCAAGTCTCTTCGAATTATCAGTTTGGTTTGGCCTACTAGATTGATCTTTCTTGCCATGGGAGAAGTGCTTAGCTTTGGGTTCAATCTTGCGGTGTCCTTACCCAGAGACAGAAAGGGTTGAAAGGCACGTATTGTATTGTTGCCATCGAGGATAAAAAGATGGGGTTTATATCATATTGCATGAGTTTATCCCTCTACATCATGTCATCTTGCTTAAGGCGTTACTCTGTTCTTATGAACTTAATACTCTAGATGCAGGCAGGAGTCGGTCGACGTGTGGAGTAATAGTAGTAGATGCAGGCAGGAGTCGGTCTACTTGTTGCGGACGTGATGCCTATATACATGATCATGCCTAGATAATCTCATAGTTATTCGCTTTTCTATCAATTGCTCGACAATAATTTGTTCACCCACTGTAATAGTTATGCTATCTTGAGAGAAGCCTCTAGTGAAACCTATGGCCCCCGGGTCTATCTCTTATCATATTTGCTTCCAATCTACTTTTATTTGCATCTTTATTTTTTGCATCTATATTATAAAATACCAAAAATATATTTATCTTATCATACTATCTCTATTAGATCTCACTTTTGCAAGTGGCCATGAAGGGATTGACAACCCCTTTATTACTTTGGTTGCGAGTTCTTTGTTTGTTTGTGTAGGTGCGTGGGACTTTTGAGGAGCCTCCTACTGGATTGATACCTTGGTTCTCAAAAACTGAGGGAACTACTTACGCTACTATTGCTGCATCACCATTTCCTCTTCAAGGAAAACCAACGCAAGCTCAAGACATAGCAAGAAGGATTTTTGGCGCCGTTGCCGGGGAGGTCTTCGCTCAAGTCAAGACATACCAAGTACCAATCACAAACTCATCTCCCTCGCATTTACATTATTTGCCATTTGCCTCTCGTTTTTCTCTCCCCCCACTTCACCCTTGCCGTTTTATTCGCCCTCTCTTTCCCAATATCCTTCTCCTCCTCTCATTCGCTTGCCTTTTTTCTGTTTGCTTGTGTCTTGGATTACTTGTTGCCATGGCGCAAGATAATACCAAATTGTGTGATTTCTCGAATACCAATAATAATGATTTCCTTAGTACTCCGATTGCTCCTCTTAATGATGTTGATTCTTGTGAAATCAATACTGCTTTGCTGAATCTTGTTATGAAAGATCAATTCGCTGGCCTTCCTAGTGAAGATGCCGCTACTCATCTAAACAACTTTGTTGATTTGTGTGATATGCAAAAGAAGAAAGATACGGATAACGATATTGTTAAATTGAAGTTATTTCAGTTTTCACTTAGAGATCGTGCTAAAGTTTGGTTTTCGTCTTTGCCTAAAAATAGTATTGATTCTTGGAACAACTGCAAAGATGCTTTTATCTCTAAGTATTTTCCTCCCGCTAAGATCATCACTCTTAGGAACGATATTATGAATTTTAAACAACTTGATCATGTGCATGTTGCCCAATCTTGGGAAAGAATGAAATTGATGATTCGCAATTGCCCTACTCATGGTTTGAATTTATGGATGATCATACAAAAAATTTATGCCGGTTTGAACTTTGCTTCTAGAAATCTCTCAGATTAGGCCGCGGGAGGCACGTTTATGGAAATCATGTTAGGAGATGCTACAAAACTTCTTTATAATATTATGGATAATTATTCTCAATGGCACACCGGAAGATCTTCTAGTAAAAAAGTGCATGCTATAGAAGAAATCAATGTTTTGAGTGGAAAGATGGATGAACTTGTGAAATTGTTTGCTACTAAAAATGCTCCTCTTGATCCCAATAATATGCCTTTGTATACTTTGATTGAGAATAATAATGAATCTATGGATATGAATTTTGTTGGTAGGAATAGTTTTGGAAACAATGCTTATAGAGGAAACTCTAATGCTAGACCATTCCCTAGTACTTCCTCTAATAATTATGGAAATTCCTACAATAATTCTTATGGTAATTTTAATAAGATTCCCTATGATTTTGAGAATAGTGTGAAAGAATTTATGATTTCTCAAAAGAATTTTAATGCTTTGCTTGAAGAAAAATTGCTCAAAGTTGATGATTTGGCTAGGAACGTTGATAGAATTTCGCTTGATGTTGATTCTCTTAAACTTAGATCTTCTCCTCCTAAGCATGATATCAATGAGTCTCTCAAAGCAATGAGAATTTCCATTGACGAGTGCAAGGAAAGAACCGCTAGATTGTGTGCTAAGAAAGATAGCTTTATAAAGGCGTATTCTTCTAGTTTCCATGAAAATAATGATGAAGATCTTAAAGTTATTGATGTGTCTCCTATTAGATCTTTGTTTTGCAATATGAATCTTGATAATTATGGGACTGAGGATGAATCAACTTTGCCTAGAAGGCGTCCCAAAAATTCGGAGTCTTTAGATCTTGATGCTAAATTTGGTAAAAGTGAGATTGGAGAATCCTCAACTTCTAATAATATTGAAACTACTATCTCGGATTTCAAGGAATTTGATTATGATAATTGTTCTTTAGAAGGTTGTATTTCCTTGTTGCAATCCGTTGTTAATTCTCCTCATGCTTATAGTCAAAATAAAGCTTTTACCAAACATATCGTTGATGCCTTGATGCAATCTTATGATGAAAAACTTAATTTGGAAGTTTCTATACCTAGAAAACTTAATGATGAGTGGGAACCTACTATAAAGATTAGAATTAAATATCATGAGTGTTTTGCTTTGTGTGATTTGGGTGCTAGTGTTTCCACGATTCCAAAAACTTTATGTGATATTCTAGGTTTCCATGAACTTGATGATTGCTCTTTAAATTTGCACCTTGCGGATTCCACCATTAAAAAGCCAATTGGAAGGATCAATGGTGTTCTCATTGTTGCAAATAGAAATTTGGTGCCCGTAGATTTTATCGTTCTTGATATAGATTGCAATCTTTCTTGCCCTATTATTCTTGGTAGACCTTTCCTTAGAACGATTGGCGCGATTATTGATATGAAGGAAGGAATATTAGATTCCAATTTCCATTAAAGAAAGGCATGGAGCACTTTCCAAGAAAGAAAGTCAAATTACCTTATGAATCTATCATGCGCGCTACGTATGAATTTAGTGTCGAAGATGGCACTACTTAGATCTATCTTCTCTTTTATGCCTAGCTAGGGGCGTTAAACGATAGCGCTAGTTGGGAGGCAACCCAATTTTCTTTGTGTTTTTTGTTTTTGTTCCTGTTTAATAATAAATCTTGCATCTACCTTCTGTTTAGATGTGTTTTTATCTTTTAATTAGTGTTTGTGCCAAGTAGAACCTATAGGATAACCTATGATGATAGTTGATTTGATTCTGCTGAAAAACAGAAACTTTGCACGCACGAATTTAGTTTTGTTAAATCACAGAAACGTTCTTTTGCGTTGATTCTTTTTGATTCTGATCAATAGGCAAATTTTCCACGACTTCCTATTTTGGTAGGATTTTTAGAGTTCCAGAAGTTTTCATTAGTTACAGATTTCTACAGACTGTTCTGTTTTTGACAGATTCTGTTTTTCGTGTGTTGTTTGCTTATTTTGATGCATCTATGGATAGTAAAATAGTTTATAAACCATAGAGAAGTTGGAATACAGTAGGTTTAACACCAAAATAAATAAAGAATGAGTTCATTACAGTACCTTATGTGGTGGTTTTGTTTTCTTTCACTAACGGAGCTTATAAGATTTCCTGTTGAGTTTTGTGTTGTGAAGTTTTCAAGTTTTTTGGGTAAAGCTTTTATGGACTATGGAATAAGGAGTGGCAAGAGCCTAAGCTTTGGGATGCCCATGGAACCCCAAGATATTCAATAATAGCCAAAAGCCTAAGCTTGGGGATGCCCCGGGAAGGCATCCCCTCTTTCGTCTTCGTTCATTGGTAACTTTACTTGGAGCTATATTTTTATTCGCCACATGATATGTGTTTTGTTTGGAGCATCATGTATTATATTAGTCTTTGCTTTTTAGTTTACCACAATCATCCTTGCTGTACACACCTTTTGGGAGAATCCTACTTGATTAGAATTTGCTAGAATACTCTATGTGCTTCACTTATATCTTTTGAGCTTGATAGTTGTTGCTCTAGTGCTTCACTTATATCTTTTAGAGCACGGCGGTGACTTAAATTTTAAGAAATTGCTAGTCTCTCATGCTTCACTTATATCATTTTGAGAGTCTTTTAGAACAGCATGGTATTTTCTATGGTTACAAAGTTGGTCCTAGAATGATGAGCATCCAAGCTGGGTATAATAAAAACTATCATAGAAAGTGAATTGGATGCTATGATCAATTTGATGTTGTTTTGAGATATGGAGGTAGTGATATTAAAGTCATGCTAGTTGAGGTGATTATGAAAAATACTTTTGTTGAGGGTTGTGATTCCCGTAGCATGCACGTATGGTGAACCGCTTTGTGATGAAGTTGGAGCACAATTTTATTTATTTATTGTCTTCCTTATGAGTGGCGGTCGGGGACGAGCGATGGTCTTTTCCTACCAATCTATCCCCCTAGTAGCATGCGCGTAGTACTTTGTTTTTGATGACTTGTAGATTTTTGCAATAAGTATATGAGTTCTTTTAACTAATGTTGAGTCCATGGATTATACACATCCTCACCCTTCCACCATTGCTAGCCTCTCTTGTGCCGTGCAATTTTCGCCGGTACCATACACCCACCATATACCTTCCTCAAAACAGCCACCATACCTACCTATTATGGCATTTCCATAGCCATTCCGAGATATATTGCCATGCAACTTTCCATCGTTCCGTTCATATGACACGCATTACTTTTGCCATATTGCTCTTTGCATGACCATTTAGTTGACATTGTATTTGTGGCAAGGCCACCTTCATGATTTTCATACATGTCGTTCTTGATCATTGCATATCCCGGTACACCACCGGAGGCATTCATATAGAGTCATATCTTGTTCTAGCTTTGAGTTGTAAATCCATAAAAGTGTGATGATCTTCATTATTAGAGCATTGTCCTAGTGAGGAAAGAATGATGAAGACTATGATTCCCCCACAAGTCGGGATGAGACTTCGGACTTTACAAAAAAAGGGGGGAGAAAAAAAAGGCCAAAGAAAAAAAGAAAAAAAAAGAAAAAAAAAGAAAAATGAGAGAAAAAGACAGAAGGGCAATGCTACTATCTCTTTTTCCACACTTGTGCTTCAAAGTAGCACCATGATCTTCATGATAGAGAGTCTCCTATGTTGTCACTTTCATATACTAGTGAGAATTCTTCATTATAGAACTTGGCTTGTATATTCCAATGATGGGCTTCCTCAAAATGCCCTAGGTCTTCTTGAGCAAGCGAGTTGGATGCACACCCACTTAGTATCTTTTGTTGAGCTTTCAAATATTTGTAGCTCTAGTGCATCTGTTGCATGGCAATCCCTACTCACCCACATTGATATCTATTAATGGGCATCTCCATAGCCCGTTGATATGCCTAGTTGATGTGAGACTATCTTCTCCTTTTTGTCTTCTCCACAACCACCATTCTATTCCACATATAGTGCTATGTCCATGGCTCACGCTCATGTATTGTGTGAAAGTTGAAAAAGTTTGAGATTATTAAAGTATGAAACAATTGCTTGGCTTGTCATCGGGGTTGTGCATGATTAAATACTTTGTGTGATGAAGATAGAGCAACATCCAGACTATATGATTTTGTAGGGATAACTTTCTTTGGCCATGTTATTTTGAGAAGACATGCTTACTTTGATTAGTATGCTTGAAGTATCACCATTTTCATGTCAATATGAACTTTTATTTTGAATCATTTGGATCCGAACATTCATGCCACAATAAAGAAAATTACATTGAGAATTATGCTAGGCAGCATTCCACATCAAAAATTCTGTTTTTATCATTTACCTACTCGAGGACGAGGAGGAATTAAGCTTGGGGATGCTTGATACGTCTCCAACGTATCTATAATTTTTGATTGTTCCATGCTATTATATTACCCCTTTTGGATGTTTATGGGCTTTATTTTACACATTCATATCATTTTTGGGACTAACCTACTAACCGGAGGCACAGCCCGTATTGCTATTTTTTTGCCTATTTCAGTATTTTGAAGAAAAGGAATATCAAACAGAGTCCAAACGGAATGAAACCTTTGGAAGCGTGAGTTTTGGAACGAATGTGATCCAGAGGACTTGGAGTGCAAGTTAGGAAGCAGCCGAGGCAGCCACTAGAGGGTAGGGCACCCCCCCCCCCTCTATAGGGCGCGCCCCCTATCTCGTGGGCCCCTCGGGCGGCCACCGACGTACTTCTTCCTCTTATATAAGCCTACGTACCCTGAAAACATCCAAGGAGCCAACGAAACACAATTTCCACCGCCGTAACCTTCTGTATCCATGAGATCCCATCTTGGAGCCTTCGTCGGTGCTCTGCCGGAGGGGGAGTCGACCATGGAGGGCTTCTACATCAACACCATAGCCCCTCCGATGAGTTGTGAGTAGTTTAACACAGACCTTCGGGTCCATGGTTATTAGCTAGATGGCTTCTTCTCTCTTTTTGGATCTCAATACAATGTTCTCCCCCTCACTTGTGGAGATCTATTCGATGTAAACTCTTTTTGCTGTATGTTTGTTGAGATCCGATGAATTGTGGGTTTATGATCAAGTTTATCTATGAGAAATATTTGAATCTCCCCTGAATTCTTTTATGTATGATTGAGTTATCTTTGCAAGTCTCTTTGAATTATCAGTTTGGTTTGGCCTACTAGATTGATCTTTCTTGCCATGGGAGAAGTGCTTAGCTTTGGGTTCAATCTTGCGGTGTCCTTACCCAGTGACGGAAAGGGTTGCAAGGCACGTATTGTATTGTTGCCATCAAGGATAAAAGATGGGGTTTATATCATATTGCATGAGTTTATCCCTCTACATCATGTCATCTTGCTTAAGGCGTTACTCTGTTCTTATGAACTTAATACTCTAGATGCAAGGTGGAGTCGGTCGATGTGTGGAGTAATAGTAGTAGATGCAGGCAGGAGTCGGTCTACTTGTTGCAGACGTGATGCCTATATACATGATCATGCCTAGATAATCTCATAGTTATTCTCTTTTCTATCAATTGCTCGACAGTAATTTGTTCACCCACCGTAATACTTATGCTTTCTTGAGAGAAGCCTCTAGTGAAACCTATGGCCCCCAGGTCTATCTCTTATCATATTTGCTTCCAATCTACTTTTATTTGCATCTTTACTTTTTGCATCTATATTATAAAATACCAAAAATATATTTATCTTGTCATACTATCTCTATTAGATCTCACTTTCGCAAGTGGCTGTGAAGGGATTGACAACCCGTTTATTGTGTTGGTTGCGAGTTCTTTGTTTGTTTGTGTAGGTGCATGGGAATTTTGAGGAGCCTCCTACTGGATTGATACCTTGGTTCTCAAAAACTAAGGGAAATACTTACGCTACTATTGCTGCATCACCCTTTCCTCTTCAAGGAAAACCAACACAAGCTCAAGACGTAGCACGGGCTAACAGAATTATGTCTGTAGGTATGCTGATGGGTCGTCCCGAAGAGGAGATGCCCGGATCTGCAGGCGATCTTCTGCAAGAGCTCTCACAACTACACGGACAAATTCGGCAGGTGATGCAGGGTATTGCCCAGGCCTTGTCGTCGTTCGCCTCCCTGCCTGGAGGCATGGGAGAGCTTGTGGAGATGCTCAAGGGGGCGCGGCGGCACTTCCGATTATGGAAGATATCGACCTGTTGACAAGGTGCAAGGGAAGCCTGGGCCATGGTGAAGACGCGATACACCACGGCTGACCCGAACCACATGGCCGAGGTTGGACCTGTAGGGCCAGATGGGAAAGAGATCCCCGTGAGTCTGCTATATGACCAGGTAGCATTAGCCACAAAGTATTCCCAACAGGATTGTAGGCTAGATAGCCTGTTGGATGGTATAGAAGAAGAATTTAGTCAGTCTAAGTGACTGTGTACTTCAAGTGACATTTAGTGACATTTTTTGTCTCTAGCCGAATTGTAAATCATTTGTCATGGCAGACCTTTCGCTTCAACCTCCGGACCCGATAGTCCGGAGTGTATCCGAATACCCGCTCAGTTATGTAAAAACCGGGGTATGTGTGGAAACCAGGCGTAGGGTTCATAAGTGATTGAACAAACAAGTACCCAACTAGCTATGTTATATTACATGGATAGTAAGAAACATCTTCCAGGGAGAATAGTCCCATTAAGGGTTCCTTTCCCTGGGTATGCATGCATTAATGTGCATGTCCGAACTGCGAAAAGCAACGCAGGATATAAACATCTGGGGGCATGTATTGAAATAAGTAAGAAACATCTTTTGTTCACCAGTCGAATATTCCCTTAAGAACGCTAGCTTTCGGCTTCACCCAGTCTAAGGTACACATCTGGCTGACCCGGCAGTAACAATCGCAGAGGTGCTCCCCTTATGCCCTAGCCGAATTAACAGGAACATAGGGCATAAACACAAGAGCCAGGCAACCCAGCTTGGCCAAAACTTAAGTCATATCGATGCATATAATGGCGAAAGAAGGCACATATGGAGAAGTGACGCATATGTGGTGGGCATAAAGCCCAGAAGATAATTATATTAAGCTTTTGTCTAAGAAGCCCCCGGGTATATTGAGCACGCATTGCGTGACCGGAGTGTGCGATCGGAACGCACTTAAAGCTTTTAAGGCTATATATAAAAAGAAAGAGAGAGAGAATATAACTTTAAAAAAGGAGGAGGTAAGGAGACGAACACAGAGTTCGGCACTAGGCGTAGAATCTTCGGAGTCTGGCCGCATTCCATGGGTTTGGCTCGAGTTGATTATCTGGTGCATCATGCCGATGGTACGCTCCTCAAGTCAGAACATCAATGATGAAGGGACCCTCCCACTTGGGCTTGAGATTGTCCTTTTTCTTCTCCGGTAGGCGTAGAACAAGTTTGCCAACGTTATAAGTTTTGCCCTGTACTTCTCTGCTTTCGTACCTTTGAGCCTACTACTGATAGAATGCAGAACAGGCCTTTGCGACGTCACACTCTTCCTCCAGGGCATCTAAATTGTCCTACCGATCTAGCTCGGCTTCTCTCTCTTCGTACATGCGCACTCGAGGTGAGTCATGAATGATATCGTAGGGTAGTACTACCTCTGCGCCGTACACCATAAAAAATGGTGTGTATCCGGTGGTGCGATTTGGCGTGGTCCGTAGCCCCCATAGTATGGAGTCGAGCTCCTTGACCCAGTGCGTATCTGATTCCTTCAAGGATCGCACTAGTCTGGGTTTGATGCCGCTCATAATAAGACCATTTGCTCGTTCGACTTGACCGTTTGTTTGGGGTGATAGACAGAGGCATAATCAAGCTTAATGCCCATTTTGGCGCACCAAGTTTTCACCTCATTGGCTGTGAAGTTGGAGCCGTTATCAGTGATGATGCTGTGGGGGACACTGTAACGGTGGACGACCCCGGATATAAAGTCTATCACTGGTCCGGATTCGGGCGTTTTAACTGGTTTGGCCTCTATCCATTTGGTGATTTTATCTACCATGACCAACAAGTATTTTTTCTTATGGCTTCCTCCTTTAAGGGGTGCAACCATATCGAGCCCCCAGACCGCAAAGGGCCAAGTTATGGGGATTGTTTGGAGAGTGGTAGGTGGCATATGGCTTTGATTTGCAAAAAGCTGGCAACCGACACAATGTTGGACGAGGTCCTGTGTGTCTGCTCTAGCTATCGGCCAGTAGAAACCTGTATGGAAGGCCTTGCTTACAAGGGCCCGAGCTGCGGCGTGGTGGTCGCCGAGTCTAGCATGAATTTCAGCCAAAAGCTGTCATCCTTCCTCTTTGGAAATGCACCTTTGGAGCACTCCAGTCGCGCTTTTCTTATAAAGCTCTCCCACGTGGACCTTGTAGGCTTTAGAACGCCGCACAACACAACGTGCCTCATTTTGGTCCTCAGGGAGTTCTTGCCTATTTAGGTAGGCTAAGAAGGGTTCCGTCCACGGGGCGATGACAGCCATAATCGCGTGGACCGAAGGTGTTATTTCGGTGGTGGAGCCTCCGATTACGTCAGTGTTCGGGATCTGGGGTTGTGTTCGGATCCGGACTGGTATTGTCGGTCTCCCCTTCCCACACCACGGATGGCTTGAACAGCCTTTCCAAGAAGATGTTAGGTGGGACGTGGTCGCACTTAGCGCCGATGCAGGCGAGGACATCCGCCGCTTGATTGTTTTCTCGGACCACATGGTGGAATTCGAGCCCCTCGAACCGAGCTGGCATTTTGAGGACGGCATTGCGGTAAACCGCCATTTTTGGGTCCTTGGCGTCAAAGTCTCCATTTATTTGAGATATTGCGAGGTTCGAGTCCCCGTGCACTTCTAAGCGTTGAATGCCCATAAAGACTGCCATCCGAAGACCATGCAACAGAGCCTCGTATTCAGCTGCATTGTTGGAATCAGTGTATAGTATTTGGAGTACGTATTGGACTGTACCTCCGATGGGGGATGTCAGGACAACACCTACCCCCAGACCATCCAGCATCTTAGAGCCGTCAAAGTGCATGATCCAATTGGAGTACACGTCGTACCCTTTAGGGAGTTCGACTTCTGTCCATTCAGCGATGAAGTCAGCCAATACTTGCGACTTAATGGCTCGTCGTGGTTTGTATGTTATGTCGAACGGGAGGAGCTCGATAGCCCATTTAGCAATCTAGCATGTGGCATCGCGGTTATTTATTATATCGTTGAGTGGTACTTCAGAGGCCACCATGATTGAACACTCTTGAAAGTAGTGTCGTAGTTTTCAGGATGCCAAGAAGACCACGTATGCTATCTTTTGATAATGTGGTACCGTGATTTGCATGGAGTGAGGACGGTGGATATGTAGTATACCGGCTTTTGAAGTGGGAACTTATGTCCGTTCGTCTCTCGTTCGACGACGAGCACTGCGCTTACAACTTGGTGTGTTGCAGCTATATATAACAGCATGGGTTCGCCGATATTTGGTGTGGCCAGGATTGGATTGCTGGCCAAGAGGGCATTTATTCCTTCCAGTCCGGTCGTAGTCGCATTCGTCCACTTGAAGTGTTCGGTGCGTCGAAGAAGGTGATAGAGAGGTAGTGCCTTTTCTCCTAATCGGGAGATAAAGCGGCTTAGGGCAGCCATGCATCCAGTTAATTTCTGGATTTGCTTGAGGTCTGTTGGGGTAGCCAACTGTGACAGAGCTCGGATTTTAGCCGGATTTGCTTCAATTCCTCGATTGGAAACGATGAAGCCCAGGAGCTTTCTGGCAGGTACACCGAAGATGCATTTTTCCGGATTGAGCTTGATGTCATATGTTCGGAGATTGTCGAACGTAAGAGTCAAGTCGTCTATTAAGGATTCGATGTGTCTGGTTTTGATGACCACATGATCTATGTATGCCTACACTGTTTTGCCGATTTGTGTTTCCAGGCATGTATGAATCATGCGTTGATAGGTTGCACCGGCATTTTTGAGCCCGAAAGGCATGGTGTTGAAACAGAAGGGGCCGTATGGAGTGATGAATGCCGTTGCGGCTCAATCGGACTCCGCCATCTTGATTTGATGGTATCCGGAGTATGCGTCGAGGAAACACAATGAGTCGTGTCCTGCAGTAGCATCGATGATTTGATCGATGCGGGGGAGGGGGAAGGGATCCTTAGGGCAAGCTTTATTGAGGTCCTTGAAATCGACACATAGGCGCCAGGATTTGTCCTTCTTTGGTACCATCGCCAGGTTTGCTAGCTAGTCCGGATGTTTTATTTCTCTAATGAATCCGGCCTCGAGTAGCTTGGCTAGCTCTTCTCCCATGGCTTGTCACTTAGGTTCTGAAAAGCGCCGAAGAGTCTGCTTGACCGGCTTGTATCCCTTTAGTATGTTTAGGCTATGCTCGGCCAGCCTGCGTGGGATACCTGGCATGTCTGAAGGGTGCCAGGTGAAGATGTACCAATTCTCGCATAAGAACTCTCGCAGTGATGCGTCTATTGTGGGGTTCAGCTGTGCCCCGATGGATGCTGTTTTTGCAGGGTCCGTTGGGTGGACCTGGAATTTGACTATTTCGTCCGCTGGTTTGAAAGAGGTGGACTTGGGTCATTTGTCGAGTATCGCGTTGTCCCTGTCCACTGTGGAGCGTAGTGCAGTTAATTCTTCGGCCGCGAGAGCTTCGGATAATGCCTCTAGGGCTAGTGTGGCGGTTTTATTTTCGGCGCGGGGTGCTATGTCAGGATCACTAGCTAGAGTGATGATTCCATTGGGCCCAGGCATCTTGAGCTTCATGCACCCGTAACGGGGTATAGCTTGGAAGCTCATGAATGCATCTCGCCCTAAAAGGGCGTGGTATCCACTACTGAACGGGGCCACTTGGAATGTGATTTCTTCTGACCTATAATTCTACGGCGTGCCGAATACCACATCCAGTGTGATTTTTCCCGCACACCATGCCTCCTAGCTAGGGATGATTCCTCTGAAGGTCGTGCTACTTTGCTCAATGCGGTTCTTGTCTATCTCCATTTTGTTGAGAGTTTCCTCGTAGATGAGGTTTAATCCGCTGCCACAGTCCATGAGCACTTTAGTAAGCCGGAAGCCGTCCACAATTGGACTAAGGACCAAAGCGGCTGGTGCTCGGACTGTTTGGAATTGAGGTTCGTCACTAGCATTGAAGGTTATGGCCGTGTCATTCCATGGATTTATTGCTGCAACGTGGCAGACTTTGGCGAGGCTGCGGAGTGCTCGCTTATGCCTATTGTTTGAGGTGAAAGTCTCAAAGACTGTCAGTATTGTATTGTTATTCTCCGCGGGATGGTGCTCTGTGGCATTGTTGAGGAGGACATCCTCGCCGCTCTTGGCCACCTGCCGGAGTATCCAACATGCTCTAAGGCTATGTGTTGGTATGATATCCGGTGTGCTGTGAATTTTGCATGGCCCATTGAGCCATCCCTCCAATACAGTTCCACGCCCTTTGGTGGGCTTTGGTTTCTTTGTAATTGGATCGGGAGACTTGTGAGAGTGCACCCTTTTCGTTCGGACGAGGTGTTTAGTGAGAGTCGGAGGATCCCAAAATTTTGTTTGGGTTTTCCATGCTCTTTCCATCACGCAGTACTTTTGTACTATCGCCGCCAAGTCAGCAAAGTGTGCTATGTGTCGGCGACTAATGGCGTTGAGAATTCCCTTGTCTGTGTAATTTTTGCAAAAGAATGAGATTGTGTCTTCCTCGTGACAGTCCTTAACCTTGCTCATTACAAGGAGGAATCTGGCCCAAAAGTGATGTACTATCTCTTGGGGCTCTTGTCTAATGTGGGAAAGATCACTTGTGTCTAGGTGGGTGGGTAGATTTAAATCCGAATCCTGACCCAATCTAAGACCTAGGGGCAGAGGAGCTTCCGAGCTTGACGGCTCGGACTCTCCGATGCTGCCCAATTTTCCTGGCCTGTCGTCCGATTCTAGGTTCGGAGCCTGGGCCATGTCCTCCCGAAGACGGGTATCCAGCTCGGAGAGCACGGGAATCCGGACATAGTTCGTCCTCAAAATAGAGGAGAAATAGCTGCATTGTTCCTCCACCACCGCTATCTGATGGGTGACCGGCGAAGAGTTAATCTCCCTTTGGTCGGGTTTAAGCCCGATCCGATCATAGTCCATAGTGACTCCCAGGGCAGCGATGTGATCCAAGAGCTCGTTCAGGAAGGAGAGCTCCATTGGATCCATCTGCTCGGGGAATTCCGAGCTGATGTGGAGGCGGTTCTTGATGACCTGAGAAGTCATCATCGGCACGGCGGCCGAATAGGCGGTCATGACGAAGCCACCCAGCCGGAGAGTCTGGCCTACAGCCAGGGCACCCCCAGAGGTGATGTTGTCCTTGACAACAAGGCGAGCCATCAAGCCTTATCATGACGGCACAGTGGAACTCTCAATGAAAGCACCAATGTCGGTGTCAAAACCAGCGGATCTCGAGTAGGGGGGTCTGGAACTGTGCGTCTAAGGCTAATGGTAACAGGAGGCGGGGGAAACGATGTTTACCCAGGTTCGGCCCTCTCGATGGAGGTAATACCCTACTTCCTGCTTGATTGATCTTGATGATATGAGTATTACAAGAGTTAATCTACCACGAGATCGTAGAGGCTAAACCCTAGAAGCTAGCCTATGATTATGATTGTTGTTGTCCTACAGACTAAACCCTCCGGTTTATATAGACACCGGAGGGGGCTAGGGTTACACAGAGGCGGTTACAAAGAAGGATATCTACATATCCGAATTTCCAAGCTTGCCTTCCACGCAAAGGAGAGTCCCATCCGGACACAGGACGAAGTCTTCAATCTTGTATCTTCATAGTCCAATAGTCCGGCCAAAGTATATAGCCCGGTTGTCCGAGGACCCCCTAATCCAGGACTCCATCACCCTCCTCCCCCACCGTCCACCCCGTGTTCTGTTCTCTGTGGCTCTGCCCCTGCCAATAGGTTCTGGGCTCTTGGGTCCGAGGACTCAGACTTTGACCCCGGCTCCCCTCCTCCTCCCCCTCGCCCTGCGCCTTTGGGCGTGCTGTCGGTGTTTCTGCTTCGCTGCGGTGCCGTAAATTCTCCCCGGGTGGGCGTGGCCGCCCTGCCCCCGCTCCGCTGGCTGTTGATGTCTAGATTTGAGTTTCATGCAGGCGACGTAGGGCTCCTCTGCCATCTCCAACCGGTGCCACCCTTGGTCCTGGGCGGTGTTGCTCGTTGGTGGTGGACCTGGTTCCCCTCCCCCCTCCCCGGTTGCCTCCTTCGCTTGCGCTCCGTCCGTTTGCTTGTTGGTGGCCTCGCTGGCGGCGGCCGGGTCGTCCGAAACCCTAGATATGGTGGCGCCCTTCGTGGTGGTGCCAGATCCTTGGTGTCGGGCCTCCGCGCCCCCCGGTGGGCCTGGTGGGCCTGGGCCCCCTCCCTCCCTCTCTAGTGTGTCAGATTTCCCCCCTTTACCTCTCGTGGCTCTTGGGCCTCGGGTGGCCCAGGCCCATTCCCCCGCTCCCCCTCTGGCCCAACCCATCGGCCCTGGCCTGGCGCGGTTGGGGTATTTATGGGTTCGTAGCCTCTCTCTCTGACCCACGTCGGCACCGCTTCCCCATCCGCGTCTTCTCTAGATCTAATCCTCCTTTGCCTCTCTCCCTCTTGTTCGCGGCGGTCGTCTCGATGGACCATTTGCGTGGCTCCTCCAGTGAGGCCTTGTCCGGCCAGAAGCGCCGGCGGGAGGGCTCTATTGAGGGGGGGTGGATCTGGAGTATGAAGCGGCCTTGCACTACAAGCTCCAGGCAGACCGCGCTCGGGGGGAGGGGTCCGCGGTGGCGCCCGGCGGCCCCTCGTCCCTTGGATCTGGCTCGGTGGCGGCCGGTCCCTCTGCTCTTCATGGTGGCTCTTCGTCACGGCCTTCGGATCCCTGGGAGGTGACCATCGCGGCGAGTAAGGCTAGCTCTGCTGGCCCGTCCTCGCGGCCCCCTCCTCCTTGTGATGTTGCAGCCTCGTCGCGGGCTCTAGCCCGGGCCCCGGCGGCCTCTGGTGGTGGTCCTGGGCGTTTCGTGCCTCACGGCTCCTCTGGGGCTACGGGTCGCCCCCCCTCCCTCCGGCGGTCTGGGTCCTGCCTCTGCTTCCGGTCCCTGTGATGACGGTATTCTCCCTCCCCCCCCCCCCCCCCCCGCTCTAGCGCGCGTCACACCTCCAGCTCAAGTGGCCAACCCCACCCTCACCTGCTTTGCATACCACCGACCTGGTCATTTTCAGTCACGTTGTCAAAACCTGCCCTTTTGCCTCATTTGCAGAGAGGACGGCCAGCTCACGGTCGATTGTTAAAACCGCCTCAAACCCCCCACATTCGTGCATTACGGCCTCGGCCTTCCTGGATGTGCTTCCTTCGCTCTTGATCGCAAGGTCCCTCAAGTGGTTCCTATCCCTGCTCTCTCTAATGCTGGCATCATTTCAGTCAAGGACAAGAAAATCTCCCCCAGGTTCTCCTTGATGAACTCTGTCTATGGGATGATGGTGGATGGGATTGGCAGATCCGCCAATTATCTGAGTATGAATTTGCTGCATTTTTCCCCTCCAAAGAAAGCTTGAGGATGATCTCTTCATGTACCAGTTTCACACTTCCCCTTAACTAACTTGTCGTCTCTGTCAAGGCCGCCTCCAATGGTTCCAAAGCCATATCGCCTCTGTCTGACGTTTGGGTCCTCGTCAATGACGTCCCTCCTTTGCTTCGCTCTCCAACCTTCCTTATGGCATTCAGTGTTCTCATTGGCAAACCAATTGAGGTTGATCAGGAGTCTCTGCTTATCTTGGGCCCGGCACGGCTGCGGGTCTGGTGTGTTGACACTCATTGCATCCGCGGCTCGGTTGATGTCTTCCCTTCTGCTGGTGGATTCTGTCTTAGGGTCCGGGTCAAGGGCGATGCTGCTCCGGTGTCGCCCCGCCCCCACCCCCTCGGCCGGCCTCGGGCAATGATGACATAGATGGCAAAGATGAGGATGGTCTGCCGGATGACTTGAACCCTGGCACTGAGCACCATTTTACTCTGTCAGAGTGGGATGAGGTGACCCCTGAAGATCGTGACATGCTTAAGGATAATGCCCCGGTGGGGGTGGGAACAAGGATGCAATGGAGGACGCCGGTAGGGGGGTTGCTGCTTCTGATGGAGCGAGGGGAACTCCTTTCTCTAGTGTGTGCTCCAACCTCCCTACCCGCCCTACTTCTCCCTCCCTTTCCGGCATTGAAGATCCGCCCCCATCTACCCCCTTGTCCAAGAAAAAGAAGAAGAAGTCGTCTGTCAAGAAATTCTCCGCGTGTAGTAGAGCCTCTGGTGATTCCAAGCAATCTGCGGTAGGGCTTTGCCACAGGCTTGATGCTGATCTGGGTGCGGCTTCAGGTCCTTCCTCTATGACGGCTTCTCCATGTCATGCCCGTCCCGCGCCATTGCGCTCTCCTGCTTCCACCGTGCGCAAGAGCAGCCGTGTCACCAACAGTGGCGAGCGGGTGGCCGACTGGGTGGCATGGCGTGCTGCGGCCAGAGATCTTCCCCCTTCAGGTACACTGCCATTCTCTCCACCCCCTCCTCCTCCCGTTTCTTTCTGTTAGGTTAGTTATACCATCGCACTCCAATGAACATCTGTTGCATATTTTAGAAGACGTAGGCATTTCTTTTGACCCTAGTTTTGGCTCTATGTCTACCTTGTTGGATGTTATTCGGGCAAATGAACTGGCCTAGGCGGATATTGCCAGGGCCAAGGAAGCTGCCTCTTGGGTTGGTGCCTCACCGGTTGTGGTCGGTGGGGTCGAGGTGGCACCTGAGAGGGATCAGGTGTCCACCGCTGCGCCTCGGCGCGGGGCAGGCAAACATGCTAAATCCTGCATTGCCCCATGCAGGTCGAGTCTTCACATAAAAAACCTTTCCCTCCGACGAAGGCTTTATTTTGGAATATTAGAGGTTTCGGTGCTAGGGGGCGCAGGGACCAGCTCAAAGATCTTGTTCGGTCTGAGAACATTGACATCATTGGTCTTGTAGAAACGCTTAAATCTTCTTTCTCTCCTAATGAACTTTGTGTCGTTGCTGGGATTGATAGGTTTGACTGGAATTTTCTGCCTTCTTCAGGCCACTCGGGTGGAATTCTTATTGGTACTAAGAGAGACATGTTTGATTTTGTGGCCTTCGATCATGGCATTTTTTGGGCTAGCACAGTAGAGTCTCATCGCTCCCTCAATATGATTTGGGAAGTCATGGTTGTCTATGGCCCGACTGACCACTCCCTTTCTTATATTTTCTTGGACGAAATTCTAAAAAAGATCAAATCTTGTGACTTACCTTTGCTTATTGCTACGTCTTGAGGTTGCGTTGGTTTTCCTCGAAGAGGAGAGGGTGATGCAGCAAGTGTAGCGTAAGTATTTCCCTCAGTTTTGAGAACCAAGGTACTAATCCAGTAGGAAGCTCCTCAAAAGTCCCACGCACCTACACAAATAAACTGAGAACTCGCAACCAACGCAATAAAGGGGTTGTCAATCCCTTCACAGCCACTTGCGAAAGTGAGATCTAATAAAGATAGTATGATAAGATAAATATATTTTTGGTATTTTATAATATAGATGCAAAAAGTAAAGATACAAACAAAAGTAGATTGAAAGCAAATACGATAAGAGATAGACCCGGGGGCCATAGGTTTCACTAGAGGCTTCTCTCAAGATAGCATAAGTACTACAGTGGGTGAACAAATTACTGTCGAGCAATTGATAGAAAAGCGCATAGTTATGAGATTATCTAGGCATGATCATGTATATAGGCATCACGTCCATAACAAGTAGACCGACTCCTGCCTGCATCTACTACTATTACTCCACACATCGACCGACTCCTGCCTACATCTAGAGTATTAAGTCCATAAGAACAGAGTAACGCATTAAGCAAGATGACATGATGTAGAGGGATAAACTCAAGCAATATGATATAAACCCCATCTTGTTATCCTCGATGGCAACAATACAATACGTGCCTTGCAACCCTTTTTGTCACTGGGTAAGGACACCGCAAGATTGAACCCAAAGCTAAGCACTTCTCCCATGGCAAGAAAGATCAATCTAGTAGGCCAAACCAAACTGATAATTCGAAGAGACTTGCAAAGATAACTCAATCATACATAAAAGAATTCAGAGAATATTCAAATATTATTCATACATAAACTTGATCATAAACCCACAATTCATCGGATCTCGACAAACACACCGCAAAAAGAGTTTACATCGAATAGATCTCCACAAGAGAGGGGGAGAACATTGTATTGAGATCCAAAAAGAGAGAAGAAGACATCTAGCTAATAACTATGGACCCGTAGGTCTGTGGTAAACTACTCACAACTCATCGGAGGGGCAAGGATGTTGATGTAGAAGCCCTCCATGGTCGATTCCCCCTCCGGCAGAGTGCCGCCCACAAGACAGGGGGCGCGCCCTACAGGGGGGCGGCCTCCTATCTCGTGGATTCCTTGGCTGCTTCTTGACTTGCACTCCAAGCTCTCCGGATCACGTTCGTTCCAAAAATCACGCTCCCGAAGGTTTCATTCCGTTTGGACTCCGTTTGGTATTCCTTTTCTTCAAAATACTGAAATAGGCAAAAAAACAGCAATATGGGATGGGCCTCCGGTTAGTAGGTTAGTCCCAAAAATGATATAAATGTGTAAAATAAAGCCCATAAACATCCAAAAGGGGTAATATAATAGCATGGAACAATCAAAAATTATAGATACGTTGGAGACGTATCACTTATTGGTGGTGACTTTAATTTGATGTGCTCTCCTCTGGATAAAAACTCTCCTTACATTTCTTGGCCGCTTGCTGACGTGTTTAACGCTTTTATTCCTGATTCCACAATCTGTGAAGTGTCTAGGGTGGGTGAGGGAGTCCTGGATTAAGGGGTCCTTGCACAGCCAGAGTATATACTTTGGCCGGACTGTTAGACTATGAAGATACAAGATTGAAGACTTTGTCCCATGTCCGGATGGGACTCTCCTTTGCATGGAAGGCAAGCTTGACAATTCAGATATATAGATTTCCTTCTCTGTATCCGGCTCTGTGTAACCCTAGCCCCCTCTAGTGTCTATATAAACTGGAGGGTTTAGTCCGTAAGATAAGAACAATCATAATCATAGGCTAGCTTCTAGGGTTTAGCCTCTACGATCTCGTGGTAGATCAACTCTCGTAACACTCATATCATCAAGATCAATCAAGCAGGAAGTAGGGTATTACCTCCATCGAGAGGGCCTGAACCTGGGTAAAACATCTTGTCCCCTGCCTCCTGTTACCATTAGCCTTAGACGCACAGTTCGGGACAATACCCGAGATCCGCCGGTTATGACACCAACATTGGTGCTTTCATTGAGAGTTCCACTGGGTCGTCGCGGTAAGGCTTGATGGCTCCTTCAATTGTCTTCAATGACGCGGTCCAGGGGGAGGTTTTCCCTCCCGGACAGATCTTCGTATTCGGCGACTTTGTACTGCGGGCCAACTCGCTTGGCCACCTGGAGCATATCGATAGCTACGCCCCTGGCCATCAGGTCAGGTTTGGAAGCTTGAACTATACTGACGATATCCGCGGAGACTTGGTCTTCGACGGATTCGAGCCCATGTCAGATATGCCAAACAGTCGCGACGAGCATGACTTAGATCTGCCATTAGACAGTGTTCGAGAGGTCGCACCTGCGGCGGCCCCGGGAATCAATCCGGAGCAGATCATGTCCTCCGAGGATGGGTGGATGGACCCCGCCACGGAGGCCGCACACTTATCGATGTTGGAGATGAACACTGATCCCGCCTCTTGTGAGGATGGTGTCATCGGACCCTCGGACTCATCTCCGGCTACAGGATCCGAACCGCGTACGTCCATGCCTATCAAATCTGATTGGGCACCGGTCATGGAGTTCACCTCCGCGGATATTTTTTAGCACTTGCCCTTGGGTGATGTGCTAAACTCATTAAGGTCTCCTTCCTTGTCAGGAGATTCTTGGTCGAACTATGTCCGGCTCGAGTGGGAAGCGGACGACGAAGAAATTCGTTCCCCACCCACAACCCACTTAATAGCCACTATCGATGACTTAACCGACATGTTGGACTTCAACTCCAAAGACATCGACGGTATGGACGACGATACAGGAGAAGAACATGAACCGCCGCCTATAGGGCACTGGACAGCCACCTCATCATATGATATATATATATGGTGGACACACCCAAAGATAGCAATGGCGATGAGGCAACGGAAGATAACCCCTTGGAGAAGCAATCTAGGCACCGGTGTCATAGGCGCCGCTCCAAGCCCCGCCATAGCAAAAATAGTGATACCGGCACAAGAGATAACAATCCGGATGGTGCCGAAGACAATCCTGCCCAGCCAGGCTTCGAGCAGGCCGAGCAAGAGGATGGGCAAGCTAGCCCTAAGGAACAGGCAACAGATGGAGAATCAGAGGATGATAATTACATGCCTCTCTCTGAATACGAAGTGAACCTTGGCGACAAAGAATTCATCGTGCCGGAGGATCCCGTCGAGTAGGAGCGCTTCAAGCGCCGGCTTATAGCCACTGAAAAAAGCCTGAAGAAAAAGCAGGAACAGCTTCAAGCTGATCAAGATCGCTAACTGATAGATGGACCGAGGTCCTGGCTGCCGAGGAATACGGACTCAAGTGCCCTACAAAAAGTTACCCGAAGCACAGGTTGCTACCTCAACTTGAGGAGGAGGCATTAAAACCCGCACTACCAGCACATGATGCGGCTGACCGGCCACCCCGTGGCCGGGACAAGGTGGCGTACCAGCCCGAAGTCCAGACCGCACCCCGTCGCCAATCAAACAATAATACTAAGGCCCGGGGCTACACGAAGGACCTGCGAGATGTATTGGAAAACAAAGCAGGACAGTCAAGATCGATCTATGGATCACGGGGGCGCGCCACAACACGTGATGATGACCGTCACGCTGGATACAATATACAAAAGTCCGACTGGGCCAAATACAACAGACCAGATTCATTTGAACTATGTCGGGATGTAGCCCAGCATAGAGGCACCGCACACCCCCTATGCTTCACTGATGAAGTTATGGATCATGAATTCCCAGAAGGGTTTAAACCCGTAAACATTGAATCATATGAGCGCACAACAGACCCCGCGGTATGGATTGAAGATTTTCTCTTACAATTCACATGGCCCGCAGCGATGAATTACATGCCATAAAGTACCTACCACTTAAGCTTAAAGGACCAGCTTGGCATTGGCTGAATAGCCTGCCAGCAAGCTCCATTGGCAGTTGGGAGGACCTGGAAGACGCATTCCTTGACAACTTCCAGGGCATTTACGTACGACCACCGGATGCTGATGACTTAAGTCACATAACCCAACAGCCCGGAGAGTCAGCCAGAAAATTCTGGACTCGGTTCCTAACCAAAAAGAACCAAATTGTCGATTGTCCGGATGCCGAAGCCTTAGCAGCCTTCAAGCATAACATCCGTCACGAATGGCTCGCCCGACACCTCGGCCAAGAGAAGCCAAAATCCATGGCAGCCCTCATGACACTCATGACCCGCTTTTGCACGGGCGAGGATAGCTGGCTGGCTCGTAGCAACATCACACCAAAAGCTCCGGCGATTCAGACGCCACAGATAGCAACGGCAAGCCACGACGCAATAGACACAAGCGTCACAATAAAGGCGACAACACCGAAGACACGGCAGTCAATGCCGAATTCAGAGGCTCTAAATCCGGACAGCGGAAAAATCCATTCAAAAGAAACAATCTGGGCTCGTCCAGTTTGGACTGCATACTTGATCGCTCATGTCAAATTCACGGCACCCCCGATAAACTAGCCAACCACACCAATAGAGAATGTTGGGTGTTTAAACAAGCCGGCAAGTTGAATGCTGAAAACAAGGAAAAGGGGCTTCATAGCAATGACGATGAGGATCCCCGGCACCCAAACATAGGAGGACAGAAGAAATTCCCCGCAGGTGAAAACAGTGAATATGGAATACGCAACCCATATTCCCAAGCGGGAACTACTATGTCTTGAGCTTGCATTGGTTTTCCTTGAAGAGAAAAGGGTGATGCAGTAATAGTAGCGTAAGTATTTCCCTCAGTTTTTGAGAACCAAGGTATCAATCCAGTAGGAGGCTCCTCAAAAGTCCCACGCACCTACACAAACAAACAAAGAACTCGCAACCAACGCAATAAAGGGGTTGTCAATCCCTTCACGGCCACTTGCGAAAGTTAGATCTGATAGAGATAGTATGATAAGATAAATATATTTTTGGTATTTTATAATATAGATGCGAAAAGTAAAGATGCAAATAAAAGTAGATTGAAAGCTTATATGATAAAAGATAGACCCGGGGGCCATAGGTTTCACTAGAGGCTTCTCTCAAGATAGCATAAGTATTACGGTGGGTGAACAAATTACTGTCGAGCAATTGATAGAAAAGTGAAAAATTATGAGATTATCTAGGCATGATCATGTATATAGGCATCACGTCCGTGACAAGTAGACCGACTCCTGCCTGCATCTACTACTATTACTCCATGCATCAACCGCTATCCAGCATGCATCTAGAGTATTAAGTTCATAAGAACAGAGTAACGCCTTAAGCAAGATGACATGATGTAGAGGGATAAACTCATGCAATATGATATAAACCCCATCTTTTATCCTTGATGGCAACAATACAATACGTGCCTTGCAACCCTTTCCGTCACTGGGTAAGGACACCGCAAGATTGAACCCAAAGCTAAGCACTTCTCCCATGGCAAGAAAGATCAATCTAGTAGGCCAAACCAAACTGATAATTCAAAGAGACTTGCCAAGAGACTTGCAAAGCAATCTACGGTAGGGCTTTGCCGCAGGCTTGATGCTGATCTGGGTGCGGCTTCAGGTCCTTCCTCTATGACGGCTTCTCCATGTCATGCCCGTCCCGCGCCATTGCGCTCTCCCGCTTCCACCGTGCGCAAGAGCAGCCGTGTCCCCAACAGTGGCGAGCGGGTGGCCGACTGGGCGGCTTGGCGTGCTGCGGCCAGAGATCTTCCCCCTTCAGGTACACTGCCATTCTCTCCACCCCCTCCTCCTCCCGTTTCTTTCTGTTAGGTTAGTTATACCATCGCACTCCAATGAACATCTGTTGCATATTTTAGAAGACGTAGGCATTTCTTTTGACCCTAGTTTTGGCTCTATGTCTACCTTGTTGGATGTTATTCGGGCAAATGAACTGGCCTAGGCGGATATTGCCAGGGCCAAGGAAGCTGCCTCTTGGGTTGGTGCCTCACCGGTTGTGGTCGGTGGGGTCGAGGTGGCACCTGAGAGGGATCAGGTGTCCACCGCTGCGCCTCGGCGCGGGGCAGGCAAACGTGCTAAATCCTGCATTGCCCCATGCAGGTCGAGTCTTCACATAAAAAACCTTTCCCTCCGACGAAGGCTTTATTTTGGAATATTAGAGGTTTCGGTGCTAGGGGGCGCAGGGACCAGCTCAAAGATCTTGTTCGGTCTGAGAACATTGACATCATTGGTCTTGTAGAAACGCTTAAATCTTCTTTCTCTCCTAATGAACTTTGTGTCGTTGCTGGGATTGATAGGTTTGACTGGAATTTTCTGCCTTCTTCAGGCCACTCGGGTGGAATTCTTATTGGTACTAAGAGAGACATGTTTGATTTTGTGGCCTTCGATCATGGCATTTTTTGGGCTAGCACAGTAGAGTCTCATCGCTCCCTCAATATGATTTGGGAAGTCATGGTTGTCTATGGCCCGACTGACCACTCCCTTTCTTATATTTTCTTGGACGAAATTCTAAAAAAGATCAAATCTTGTGACTTACCTTTGCTTATTGCTACGTCTTGAGGTTGCGTTGGTTTTCCTCGAAGAGGAGAGGGTGATGCAGCAAGTGTAGCGTAAGTATTTCCCTCAGTTTTGAGAACCAAGGTACTAATCCAGTAGGAAGCTCCTCAAAAGTCCCACGCACCTACACAAATAAACTGAGAACTCGCAACCAACGCAATAAAGGGGTTGTCAATCCCTTCACAGCCACTTGCGAAAGTGAGATCTAATAAAGATAGTATGATAAGATAAATATATTTTTGGTATTTTATAATATAGATGCAAAAAGTAAAGATACAAACAAAAGTAGATTGAAAGCAAATACGATAAGAGATAGACCCGGGGGCCATAGGTTTCACTAGAGGCTTCTCTCAAGATAGCATAAGTACTACAGTGGGTGAACAAATTACTGTCGAGCAATTGATAGAAAAGCGCATAGTTATGAGATTATCTAGGCATGATCATGTATATAGGCATCACGTCCATAACAAGTAGACCGACTCCTGCCTGCATCTACTACTATTACTCCACACATCGACCGACTCCTGCCTACATCTAGAGTATTAAGTCCATAAGAACAGAGTAACGCATTAAGCAAGATGACATGATGTAGAGGGATAAACTCAAGCAATATGATATAAACCCCATCTTGTTATCCTCGATGGCAACAATACAATACGTGCCTTGCAACCCTTTTTGTCACTGGGTAAGGACACCGCAAGATTGAACCCAAAGCTAAGCACTTCTCCCATGGCAAGAAAGATCAATCTAGTAGGCCAAACCAAACTGATAATTCGAAGAGACTTGCAAAGATAACTCAATCATACATGAATTCAGAGAATATTCAAATATTATTCATACATAAACTTGATCATAAACCCACAATTCATCGGATCTCGACAAACACACCGCAAAAAGAGTTTACATCGAATAGATCTCCACAAGAGAGGGGGAGAACATTGTATTGAGATCCAAAAAGAGAGAAGAAGACATCTAGCTAATAACTATGGACCCGTAGGTTTGTGGTAAACTACTCACAACTCATCGGAGGGGCAAGGATGTTGATGTAGAAGCCCTCCATGGTCGATTCCCCCTCCGGCAGAGTGCCGCCCACAAGACAGGGGGCGCGCCCTACAGGGGGGCGGCCTCCTATCTCGTGGATTCCTCGGCTGCTTCTTGACTTGCACTCCAAGCTCTCCGGATCACGTTCGTTCCAAAAATCACGCTCCCGAAGGTTTCATTCCGTTTGGACTTCATTTGATATTCCTTTTCTTCGAAATACTGAAATAGGCAAAAAAACAGCAATATGGGATGGGCCTCCGGTTAGTAGGTTAGTCCCAAAAATGATATAAATGTGTAAAATAAAGCCCATAAACATCCAAAAGGGGTAATATAATAGCATGGAACAATCAAAAATTATAGATACGTTGGAGACGTATCACTTATTGGTGGTGACTTTAATTTGATGTGCTCTCCTCTGGATAAAAACTCTCCTTACATTTCTTGGCCGCTTGCTGACGTGTTTAACGCTTTTATTCCTGATTCCACAATCCGTGAAGTGTCTAGGGTGGGTGAGGGAGTCCTGGATTAAGGGGTCCTTGCACAGCCAGAGTATATACTTTGGCCGGACTGTTAGACTATGAAGATACAAGATTGAAGACTTTGTCCCATGTCCGGATGGGACTCTCCTTTGCATGGAAGGCAAGCTTGACAATTCAGATATATAGATTTCCTTCTCTGTATCCGGCTCTGTGTAACCCTAGCCCCCTCTAGTGTCTATATAAACTGGAGGGTTTAGTCCGTAGGATAAGAACAATCATAATCATAGGCTAGCTTCTAGGGTTTAGCCTCTACGATCTCGTGGTAGATCAACTCTCGTAACACTCATATCATCAAGATCAATCAAGCAGGAAGTAGGGTATTACCTCCATCAAGAGGGCCTGAACCTGGGTAAAACATCTTGTCCCCTGCCTCCTGTTACCATTAGCCTTAGACGCACAGTTCGGGACAATACCCGAGATCCGCCGGTTATGACACCAACATTGGTGCTTTCATTGAGAGTTCCACTGGGTCGTCGCGGTAAGGCTTGATGGCTCCTTCAATTGTCTTCAATGACGCGGTCCAGGGGGAGGTTTTCCCTCCCGGACAGATCTTCGTATTCGGCGACTTTGTACTGCGGGCCAACTCGCTTGGCCACCTGGAGCATATCGATAGCTACGCCCCTAGCCATCAGGTCAGGTTTGGAAGCTTGAACTATACTGACGATATCCGCGGAGACTTGGTCTTCGACGGATTCGAGCCCATGTCAGATATGCCAAACAGTCGCGACGAGCATGACTTAGATCTGCCATTAGACAGTGTTCGAGAGGTCGCACCTGCGGCGGCCCCGGGAATCAATCCGGAGCAGATCATGTCCTCCGAGGATGGGTGGATGGACCCCGCCACGGAGGCCGCACACTTATCGATGTTGGAGATGAACACTGATCCCGCCTCTTGTGAGGATGGTGTCATCGGACCCTCGGACTCATCTCCGGCTACAGGATCCGAACCGCCTACGTCCATGCCTATCAAATCTGATTGGGCACCGGTCATGGAGTTCACCTCCGCGGATATTTTTTAGCACTTGCCCTTGGGTGATGTGCTAAACTCATTAAGGTCTCTTTCCTTGTCAGGAGATTATTGGTCGAACTATGTCCGGCTCGAGTGGGAAGCGGACGACGAAGAAATTCGTTCCCCACCCACAACCCACTTAATAGCCACTATCGATGACTTAACCGACGTGTTGGACTTCAACTCCAAAGACATCGACGGTATGGACGACGATACAGGAGAAGAACATGAACCGCCGCCTATAGGGCACTGGACAGCCACCTCATCATATGATATATATATATGGTGGACACACCCAAAGATAGCAATGGCGATGAGGCAACGGAAGATAACCCCTTGGAGAAGCAATCTAGGCACCGGTGTCATAGGCGCCGCTCCAAGCCCCGCCATAGCAAAAATAGTGATACCGGCACAAGAGATAACAATCCGGATGGTGCCGAAGACAATCCTGCCCAGCCAGGCTTCGAGCAGGCCGAGCAAGAGGATGGGCAAGCTAGCCCTAAGGAACAGGCAACAGATGGAGAATCAGAGGATGATAATTACATGCCTCTCTCTGAATACGAAGTGAACCTTGGCGACAAAGAATTCATCGTGCCGGAGGATCCCGTCGAGTAGGAGCACTTCAAGCGCCGGCTTATAGCCACTGAAAAAAGCCTGAAGAAAAAGCAGGAACAGCTTCAAGCTAATCAAGATCGCTAACTGATAGATGGACCGAGGTCCTGGCTGCCGAGGAATACGGACTCAAGTGCCCTACAAAAAGTTACCCGAAGCGCAGGTTGCTACCTCAACTTGAGGAGGAGGCATTAAAACCCGCACTACCAGCACATGATGCGGCTGACCGGCCACCCCGTGGCCGGGACAAGGTGGTGTACCAGCCCGAAGTCCAGATGGCACCCCGTCGCCAATCAAACAATAATACTAAGGCCCGGGGCTACACGAAGGACCTGCGAGATGTATTGGAAAACAAAGCAGGACAGTCAAGATCGATCTATGGATCACGGGGGCGCGCCACAACACGTGATGATGACCGTCACGCTAGATACAATATACAAAAGTCCGACTGGGCCGAATACAACAGACCAGATTCATTTGAACTATGTCGGGATGTAGCCCAGCATAGAGGCACCGCACACCCCCTATGCTTCACTGATGAAGTTATGGATCATGAATTCCCAGAAGGGTTTAAACCCGTAAACATTGAATCATATGAGCGCACAACAGACCCCGCGGTATGGATTGAAGATTTTCTCTTACACATTCACATGGCCCGCAGCGATGAATTACATGCCATAAAGTACCTACCACTTAAGCTTAAAGGACCAGCTTGGCATTGGCTGAATAGCCTGCCAGCAAGCTCCATTGGCAGTTGGGAGGACCTGGAAGACGCATTCCTTGACAACTTCCAGGGCATTTACGTACGACCACCGGATGCTGCTGACTTAAGTCACATAACCCAACAGCCCGGAGAGTCAGCCAGAAAATTCTGGACTCGGTTCCTAACCAAAAAGAACCAAATTGTCAACTGTCCGGATGCCGAAGCCTTAGCAGCCTTCAAGCATAACATCCGTGACGAATGGCTCGCCCGACACCTCGGCCAAGAGAAGCCAAAATCCATGGCAGCCCTCATGACACTCATGACCCGCTTTTGCGCGGGCGAGGATAGCTGGCTGGCTCGTAGCAACATCACACCAAAAACTCCGGCGATTCAGACGCCAGAGATAGCAACGGCAAGCCACGACGCAATAGACACAAGCGTCACAATAATGGCGACAACGCCGAAGACACGGCAGTCAATGCCGAATTCAGAGGCTCTAAATCCGGACAGCAGAAAAATCCATTCAAAAGAAACAATCTGGGCTCGTCCAGTTTGGACTGCATACTTGATCGCTCATGTCAAATTCACGGCACCCCCGATAAACTAGCCAACCACACCAATAGAGAATGCTGGGTGTTTAAACAAGCCGGCAAGTTGAATGCTGAAAACAAGGAAAAGGGGCTTCATAGAAATGACGATGAGGAACCCCGGCACCCAAACATAGGAGGACAGAAGAAATTCCCCGCAGGTGAAAACAGTGAATATGGAATACGCAACCCGTATTCCCAAGCGGGAACTACTATGTCTTGAGCTTGCATTGGTTTTCCTTGAAGAGAAAAGGGTGATGCAGTAATAGTAGCGTAAGTATTTCCCTCAGTTTTTGAGAACCAAGGTATCAATCCAGTAGGAGGCTCCTCAAAAGTCCCGCGCACCTACACAAACAAACAAAGAACTCGCAACCAACGCAATAAAGGGGTTGTCAATCCCTTCACGGCCACTTGCGAAAGTTAGATCTGATAGAGATAGTATGATAAGATAAATATATTTTTGGTATTTTATAATATAGATGCGAAAAGTAAAGATACAAATAAAAGTAGATTGAAAGCTTATATGATAAAAGATAGACCCGAGGGCCATAGGTTTCACTAGAGGCTTCTCTCAAGATAGCATAAGTATTACGGTGGGTGAACAAATTACTGTCGAGCAATTGATAGAAAAGTGAAAAATTATGAGATTATCTAGGCATGATCATGTATATAGGCATCACGTCCGTGACAAGTAGACCGACTCCTGCCTGCATCTACTACTATTACTCCATGCATCGACCGCTATCCAGCATGCATCTAGAGTATTAAGTTCATAAGAACAGAGTAACGCATTAAGAAAGATGACATGATGTAGAGGGATAAAATCAAGCAATATGATATAAACCCCATCTTTTTATCCTCGATGGCAACAATACAATACGTGCCTTGCAACCTTTTCTGCCACTGGGTAAGGACACCGCAAGATTGAACCCAAAGCTAAGCACTTCTCCCATGGCAAGAAGGATCAATCTAGTAGGCCAAACCAAACTGATAATTCGAAGAGACTTGCAAAGATAACTCAATCATACATAAAAGAATTCAGAGAAGATTCAAATATTTCTCATAGATAAACTTGATCATAAACCCACAATTCATTGGATCTCGACAAATAAACCGCAAAAAGAGTTTACATCGAATAGATCTCCACAAGAGAGGGGGAGAACATTGTATTGAGATCCAAAAAGAGAGAAGAAGCCATCTAGCTAATAACTATGGACCCGAAGGTCTGTGGTAAACTACTCACAACTCATCAAAAGGGCTATGGTGTTGATGTAGAAGCCCTCTGTGGTCGGTTGCCCCTCCGACGGAGCACCGGCGAAGGCTCCAAGATGGGATCTCGCGGATACAGAAGGTTACGGCGGTGGAAATTGTTTTTCGTTGGCTCCCTGGATGTTTTCGGGGTATGTGGGTATATATAGGAGAAAGAAGTACGTCGGTGGCCGCTCGAGGGGCCCAGGAGACAGGGGGCGCGCCCAGGAGGGGTGGGCGCGCCCTCCTATCTCCTGGCCGCCTTGATTGCTTCTTGACTTGCACTCTAAGTCCTCTAGATCACGTTCATTCCAAAAATTACGCTCCCAAAGGTTTCATTCCGTTTGGACTCCGTTTGATATTCCTTTTCTTCGAAATACTGAAATAGGCAAAAAAACAGCAATACGGGCTGGGCCTCCGGTTAGTAGGTTAGTCCCAAAAATGGTATAAATGTGTAAAATAAAGCCCATAAACATCCAAAAGGGGTAATATATAGCATGGAACAATCAAAAATTATAGATACGTTGGAGATGTATCAAACATCCCCAAGCTTAATTCCTGCTTGTCCTCGAGTAGGTAAATGATAAAAACAGAATTTTTGATGTGGAATGCTACATATCATAATTCTCAATGTGATTTTCTTTGTTGTGGCATGAATGTTCAGATCCAAATGATTCAAAATAAAAGTTCATATTGACATAAGAAATAGTAATACTTCAAGCATACTAGTCAAAGCAATCATGTCTTCTCAAAATAACATGGCTAAAGAAAGTTATCCCTACAAAATCATATAGTATGGTTGTTGCTCTATCTTCATCACACAAAGTATTTAATCATGCACAACCCCGATGACAAGCCAAGCAATTGTTTCATACTTTAGTAATCTCAAACTTTTTCAATATTCACGCAATACATGAGCGTGAGCCATGGACATAGCACTATATGTGGAATAGAATGGTGGTTGTGGAGAAGACAAAAAGGAGAAGATAGTCTCACATCAACTAGGCGTATCAACGGGCTATGGAGATGCCCATTAATAGATATAAATGTGAGTGAGTAGGGATTGCCATGCAACGGATGCTCTAGAGCTATAAATGTATGAAAGCTCAACAAAAGAAACTAAGTGGGTGTGCATCCAACTCGCTTGCTCACGAAGACCTAGGGCATTTTGAGGAAGCCCATCATTGGAATATACAAGCCGAGTTCTATAATGAAAAATTCCCACTAGTATATGAAAGTGACAATCATAGGAGACTCTCTAACATGAAGATCATGGTGCTATTTTGAAGCACAAGTGTGGTAAAAGGGTAGTAACATTGTCCCTTCTCTCTTTTTCTCTCCTTTCTTTTTTTTCTTTTTTTTTCTTTCTTTTTTCTCTCTTTTTTTCTTTTCTTTGGCCTTTCTTTTTTTTTCTTTTGGCATTTATCTTTTTTTTAAAGTCCGAAGTCTCATCCTGACTTGTTGGGGAATCATAGTCTCCATCATCCTTTCCTCACTGGGACAATGCTCTAATAATGAAGATCATCACACTTTTATTTACTTACAACTCAAGAGTTACAACTCAAAACTTAAAACAAGATATGACTCTATATGAATGCCTCCGGCGGAGTACCGGGATATGCAATGAATTAAGAGCGACATGTATAAAAATTATGAAGGTGGCCTTGCCACAAATACGATGTCAACTACGTGATCATGCAAAGAGCAATATGACAATGATGATGCGTGTCATATAAACGGAACGATGGAAAGTTGCATGGTAGTATATCTCGGAATGGCTATGGAAATGCCATAATAGGTAGGTATGGTGGCTGTTTTGAGGAACGTATATGGTGGGTGCATGGTACCGGCGAAAGTTGTGTGGCACAAGAGAGGATAGCAATGGTGGAAGGGTGAGAGTGCGTATAATCCATAGACTCAACATTAGTCAAAAGAACTCATATACTTATTGCAAAAATCTACAAGTCATCAAAAACAAAGTATTACATGCAAGCTCCTAGGGGGATAGATTGGTAGGAAAAGGCCATCGCTCATCCCTGACCGCCACTCATAAGGAAGATAATCAATAAATAAAATTGTGCTCCAACTACATCACAAAGCGGTTCACCATACATGCATGGTACGGGAATCACAAACTTCAACACAAGCATTCTCTAAATTCATAATCACCCAACTAGTATGACTTTTAATATCACTACCTCAATATCTCAAAACAATTATCAAGTATCAAGTTAATCATAGCATCCAATTCACTTCCTATGATAGTTTTTATTATACCCAACTTGGATGCCTACCATTCTAGGACCAATTTTATAACCATAGCAAATACCATGTTGTTCTAAAAGACTCTCAAAATAATATAAGTGAAGCATGAGAGACTAGAAATTTGTACAAAATTAAGCCACCGTTGTGCTCTAAAAGATATAAGTGAAGCACTAGAGCAAAAACTATCTAGCTCAAAAGATATAAGTGAAGCACATAGAGTATTCTTATAATTTCTAATCAAGTAGGCTTCTCCCAAAAGGTGTGTACAGCAAGTATGATTATGGTAAACTAAAAAGCAAAGACTAATATCATACACGGCGCTCCAAGCAAAACACATATCATGTGGTGAATAAAAATATAGCTCCAAGTAAAGTTACCAATGAACGGAGACGAAAGAGGGGATGCCTTCCTGGGGCATCCCCAAGCTTAGGCTTTTGGCTACTCTTGAATATCTTGGGGTGCCATGGGCATACCCAAGCTTAGGCTCTTGCCACTCCTTATTCCATAGTCCATCAAATCTTTACCCAAAACTTGAAAACTTCACAACACAAAACTCAACAGGAAATCTCATAAGCTCCGTTAGTGAAAGAAAACAAAACCACCACATAAGGTACTGTAATGAAATCATTCTTTATTTATATTGGTGTTAAACCTACTGTATTACAACTTCTCTATTGTTTATAAACTATTTTACTAGCCATAGATGCATCAAAATAAGCAAACAACACACGAAAAAACAGAATCTGTCAAAAACAGAACAGTCTGTAGCAATCTGTAACTAACGCAAACTTCTGTAACTCTAAAAATCCTACACAAATAGGAAGTCCTGGACAATTTGTCTATTGATCAGCAGCAAAATTAATCAACACAAAAGCACGTTTCTGTGATTTAACAAAACTAATGTCGTGTGTGCAAAGTTTCTGTTTTTCAGCAGAATCGAATTAACTATCACCATAGGTTATCCTATAGGTTCTACGTGGCACAAACACTAATTAAAACATAAAAACACATCTAAACATAAGATAGATGCAAAATTTATTACTAAACAGAAACAAAAACAAAAAACACAAATAAAATTGGGTTGCCTCCCAACTAGCGCTATCATTTAACGCCCCTAGCTAGGCATAAAAGCGAAGATAGATCTAAGTAGTGCCATAATAATAAGATAGATCTTGAAAACTCATATAATATTCTCTACGTTCAGCAGCAAGTTTTCTTTGAGGCAAGCAAAAGTAATCAAAAGGGCTAAATTTAGCGGGACAAAATTCCCCAAGATCAATCACCAGAGGAATGGGTTCCTCCTTTGGCCCTTCATAGTGTACAACTAATTCATCACTATAAGCATTCTTTTGGCAAAATCTCGTGAGCCTATACTCAAGAGAGTATCCTAGCTCATTATTTTGAAGAGCAAAATCATTATTAAGTTCGGAAATTCTATCAACTAGGACATTGGTAGGAACCTTTTTTCTAAGGTTTTCATTGAAAGCAACATAGTCCGAAGATTGAAAAAGCCTAATTTCCTCTTGATCGAAGAGGATCGCCTCTATGGGAGGACGACCAGCATCCACCCTATAGTGCGCAAAGATTTATTTGGCATATCTCATTATAAATCTAAACTCATGAGCCAAAAAGATAGTAACAGCGCGCTTAACAGAAGAATGCTCAATATTAGAAAATTCTAGGAAAATTCTTTGTATGCAAGGATGCATATGCATAAATTGTCTTTCAAGTTCAACTACAAGCATAGCGATAGCATCCGCAAGACTACTAGTTCTATGAAGAATAGAACCACCCATGGAAGGTAAAGCACCGGCACAAGTAAAGAAATCTTGAATAACACCTTTTCCAATAATGTTACCACTACCGATTCGAAACTTTTTAGTATGCAAGATAGGGGGTTCTTCAGCCGGAGCTTCAGAATTTTCCATGTTATCATTATAGTCCATATCGATGATAATCTCCCCAATTTCAGACATAACAGCAAACAAAAGTGAGGGAGAAGAAGAAGGCTAACGTAAGAGAGAGAGGAAGATTGGGAAAGAGAGGGTAAATAAAATGGCAAGGGTGAAGTGGGGGAGAGGAAAATGAGAGGCAAATGGCAAATAATGTAAATGCGAGGGAGAGAGTTTGTGATGGGTACTTGGTATGTCTTGACTTGAGCGAAGACCTTCCCGGCAACGGCGCCAGAAATCACACGTTGGCGGGAGGTCGAATCTTGACTTGACTTGGTGGAAGCCTCCCCGGCAACGGGGCTAGAAATCCTTCTTGCTGCGTCTTGAGCTTGCGTTGGTTTTCCTTGAAGAGGAAAGGGTGATGCAGCAATAGTAGTGTAAGTATTTCCCTCGGTTTTTGAGAACCAAGGTATCAATCCAGTAGGAGGCTCCTCAAAAGTCCCACGCACCTACACAAACAAACAAAGAACTCGCAACCAATGCAATAAAGGGGTTGTGAAAGATCGAGGATGTCGCCTAGAGGGGGGGTGAATAGGCGCTTTAAAATAATTACGGTTTAGGCTTGAACAAATGCGGAATAAACCTAACGGTTAATTTGTCAAGCACAAAACCTACAACAACTAGGCTCACCTATGTGCACCAACAACTTATGCTAAGCAAGATAAGCAACTATGTGATAGCAAGATATATGACAAAGAACAATATGGCTATCACAAAGTAAAGTGCATAAGTAAAGGGGCTCGGGTAAGAGATAACCGAGGCACGCGGAGACGACGATGTATCCCGAAGTTCACACCCTTGCGGATGCTAATCTCCGTTTGGAGCGGTGTGGAGGCACAATGCTCCCCAAGAAGCCACTAGGGCCACCGTAATCTCCTCACGCCCTCGCACAATGCAAGATGGCGTGATTCCACTAAGGGACCCTTGAGGGCGGTCACCGAACCCGTACAAATGGCAACCCTTGGGGGCGGTCACTGAACCCGTACACTTTGGCAACCCTTGGGGGCGGTCACCAGAACCCGTCAAATTGCTCGGGGCGATCTCCACAACCTAATTGGATACCCCGACGCTTGCCCGGAGCTTTACACCACAATGATTGAGCTCCGAACACCACCAACCGACTAGGGCGCCCAAGCACCCAAGAGGAACAAGCTCAAGGGCACCAAGCACCCAAGAGTAATAAGCTTCTCAACTTGTAACTTCCACGTATCACCGTGGAGAACTCAAACCGATGCACAAATGCAATGGCAAGGGCACACAGAGTGCCCAAGTCCTTCTCTCTCAAATCCCACCAAAGCAACTAATGCTAGGGAGGAAAATGAGAGGAAGTACAAGAAGGAGAACACCAAGAACTCCAAGAACTAGATCCAAGGGGTTCCCCTCACATAGAGGAGAAAGTGATTGGTGGAAATGTGGATCTAGATCTCCTCTCTCTTTTCCCCCAAAAACTAGCAAGAATCCATGGAGGGATTGAGAGATAGCAAGCTCGGAGAAGGTCAACAATGGGGGAAGAACACGAGCTCGAAGGATTAGGTTCATTGGGGAAGAAGACCCCCTTTTATAGGTGGGGGAAAATCCAACCGTTATCCCACTCACCAGCCCCGCACAGAGCGGTACTACCGCTAGGGAAGGGCGGTACTACCGCTCCGGGCGGTACTACCGCTCAACCCAGCGGTACTGCCGCGCTGCCAGGGCCCTGACCCCAGGGCGGTACTACCGCTAGGGAAGAGTGGTACTATCGCATAGGGCGGTACTACCGCTCCTACTGCCGCCCTTAGTGCCGCAAAAACCCAACACGAAAAACTTCGTTCGAGAATCGAGGCAGAAGTAGCCTAGACGCACAGCGGTACTACGGCCGAAAACCCCAAGCGGTACTACCGTTCGGAGAGCGGTACTACCGCTGGGGAGCTTCGGCGGTACTACCACTGTGGACCGTGGTACTACCGCTGGCGCCAGCCTTAAGCCACTACTGCTAAAACAAAGAATACTCCAAGGAAACCAGAATTGCCATAACTTCTACAAATGAGCTCCGAATTGAGCAAACTCAAGCTTGTTGGATAGAGCAAGACGAGTAGCATCAAAACTCAAGCTTGTTATAGTAAGAAGAGGCAGGGGAGGTATGCTTAGCAAACAAAGTAGTGAAACCTCCAACCGAGAAGAACCGGCATACCCTCCAACATCGAAAACATCATAGAAGATGCATGTGAACTCCGTTTTTGATGAACTCGAGCTTGTCATGAACACGATCAAAAGCTCCAAATCTCACAAGGAGAAGAACCAAACAAGAACCAATAAAGATGATGCAAGGATGCAATGGTTCGAGCTCTCTACAAATGATACGATCAAGCAACTCATCGAGAGCCCCCCTTGATAGTACGGCAAACGATCCTATAACCCGGTCTCCCACAACTACCATGAGACCGGTAAAATAGAAAACCTATCAAGGGAAAACCTTTGCCTTGCACATGGTCCACTTGAGCTAGATGATGAGAGATCTTGACTCCCTCAAGTTGGACCACCTTTCTTGATTGCATTGGCTCGAAGAAGACTAGTTGATTGCTCCCCCATACTCCACTATAGGTGAGCCACTCTTCTGTACATCTTCACAAGTCCATTGTCGCCACAATGGACGGCAAGCTTCAAGCATATGATCTCTTCGTGATGATTCAACTTGAGCTTGCACACTGCAACCTAACCCCACAAAGAACTCTCACGAAGACCATGGGTTAGTACACAAAGCGTAATTGACCATGCTTACCATACCATGGGATCGCTTGATCCCTCTTGGTACATCTTCTATGCTTTGTGTGTTGATCAACTTGATTCATTCTTTGACTTAGTCTTGATCAACCTTGAATCTTTCCAACTCTCTTCATTTGGATGATGTCTTGAAGGTAAACATGAATGATCACACAATCTTCTTATTCAAGACATGCTTGCAATAAGCTCAACACTCATAAGACCAATCTTTGGATAATTCCTTAATAGCAACTTGGTCATCACAAACTCTCCTTGAAACCAACAAATGGACTCCAAGGAAAGCCTATGGGCAAACCCTTCAAATATAACTCAAGGCAACCATTAGTCCATAGAGATTGTCATCAATTGCCAAAACCAAACATGGGGGCACCGCGTGTTCTTACAGGTTGTCAATCCCTTCACGTCCACTTGCGAAAGTGAGATCTGATAGAGATAGTATGATAAGATAAATATATTTTTGGTATTTTATAATATAGATGTGAAAAGTAAATATGCAAATAAAAGTAGATTGAAAGCTTATATGATAAAAGATAGACCTGGGGGCCATAGGTTTCACTAGAGGCTTCTCTCAAGATAGCACAAGTATTACGATGGGTGAACAAATTATTGTCGAGCAATTGATAGAAAAGTGAATAATTATGAGATTATCTAGGCATGATCATGTATATAGGCATCACGTCCGTGACAAGTAGACTGACTCCTGCCTGCATCTACTACTATTACTCCACACATTGACCGCTATCCAGCATGCATCTAGGGTATTAAGTTCATAAGAACAGAGTAACACATTAAGAAAGATGACATGATGTAGAGGGATAAACTCAAGCAATATGATATAAACCCCATCTTTTTATCCTCGATGGCAACAATACAATACGTGCCTTGCAACCCTTTCTCTCACTGGGTAAGGACACCGCAAGATTGAACCCAAAGCTAAGCACTTCTCCCATGGCAATAAAGATCAATCTAGTAGGCCAAACCAAACTGATAATTCGAAGAGACTTGCAAATATAACTCAATCATACATAAAAGAATTTAGAGAAGATTCAAATATTTCTCATGGACAAACTTGATCATAAACCCACAATTCATCGGATCTCGACAAACACACCGCAAAAAGAGTTTACATTGAATAGATCTCCACAAGAGAGGGGGAGAACATTGTATTGAGATCCAAAAAGAGAGAAGAAGCTATCTAGCTAATAACTATGGACCCGAAGGTCTGTGGTAAACTACTCACAACTCATCGGAAGGGCTATGGCGTTGATGTAGAAGCCCTCCGTGGTCGATTCCCCCTCCGGCGGAGCGCCGGCGAAGGCTCCAAGATGGGATCTCGCAGATACAGAAGTACGTCGGCGGCCGCTCGAGGGGCCCAGGAGACAGGGGCGCACCCAGGAGGGGTGGGCGCGCCCTCCTATCTCCTGGCCGCATTGATTGCTTCTTGACTTGCACACCAAGTCCTCTGGATCACGTTCGTTCCAAAAATCACGCTCCCAAAGGTTTCATTCCATTTGGACTCCGTTTGATGTTCCTTTTCTTCGAAATACTGAAATAGGCAAAAAAACAGCAATACAGGTTGGGCCTCCGGTTAGTAGGTTAGTCCTAAAAATGATATAAATGTGTAAAATAAAGCCCATAAACATCCAAAAGGGGTAATATAATAGCATGGAACAATCAAAAATTATAGATATGTTGGAGACATATCTGGAACAGAAGCGTGCACTAAGGGACGTCTATGCGATGGAGCCAGTCTCCCCAAAGTTCAACCCATGGTCCTCTTGTCCAATCACTTTCGATCGTAGGGACCATCCTACAAGTATCCGTCATGGCGGTTCGGACGCATTGGTCCTTGACCCCATCATCGACGGATTCCATCTCATACGAGTCCTCATGGACAGTGGCAGCAGCCTGAACCTGCTCTATCAGGATACAGTGCGCAAATGGGCATCGATCCCTCAAGGATCAAGCCCACAAAAACCACATTCAAGGGTTCATACCAGGTGTGGAGGCCTATTGCATGGGCTCAATCACACTAGAAGTGGTCTTCGGACAATATCTGAAGCGAGGAGTTAATCTTCAATACCGTCCCCTTCCGTAGTGGTTATCATGCCCTACTAGGACGAACCGCATTTGCTCGATTCAATGTGGTACCGCATTACGCATACCTCAAGCTCAAGATGCCAGGACCTCGCGGGGTTATAACAGTCAATGGAAACACAGAACGCTCGCTCCGTACGAAGGAGCACACTGCGGCCCTCACAGCAGAAGTACAAAGCAGCCTTTAGGCAGACCATCAATCCAGCGATAAAGCCCCTGAACACCTTCAAGCGAGTCCGGAGTACCCTGCAACAGGATCGTCCAGCACGCCCAGAGCTCGACTAGCAATTCGCCCTCCGTCCTAGTCCCAACCAAGCAGCGAAATTTGTGTCGCTCGTACATAATTACTCACTCAAAATACCATGGGCATGGGCGGAGGCACGGCTATGACGCGGTCCACAACGCGGCTCAACCGCCCAGGACCCATATTCCTTCATCATTTTCTTTCTTTCAGGACCCTACTTTTTGGAAGCCCTTTCGGGTATCCGAATTATCGGACTCATCACCGGAAGGAAAACCCAAGAAGACAAGAAGCTGGGGCGTATAAGGGAATACTCAGGTGGTCTCTGATAACGATCGTTATACCTGTTTTACATACCCACGTGTAGCTTACCCTTAGCTAGGACATGTCAAATAGTCCCATTTTTCTTATTGCACTACTTTTATACATACGCTTTGACGTATTATTTAAATAACAATGGGAAAATACACAGCGTCAGCTTATTATTACACTTTATTTATGTTTTTCCTTGGCGGCTTATTTATGACAAATCGCATCCATACACTTTTGTACGTTTAGTTCGCCAGGGGCCTTAGTGTACCCCATAACATGGCAAGAAAAGTATGAACACTTTCGACAATGCGGCACCCCGAACTTATAGCATTATATGCATTGGCTTCGAATCATGTCTTGGGTCTGGGTTTGCCCAGCTCCTATGTTTTGGTACCTTACGTTCCGCTATATCGGCTAAGGTAGCGCAGGGAGAACTACTGCGATTGTGTCCCTGTTCTTCCGGATGAACACCTCAGTAGAGAAAGCCAAAAACTGACTGTCATGATAAGGCGAGAGCTGGTCGCTGTTCGAGAGGTCTCAAATCCTTAAAGATTTTTTCCGCTTCAGGTGAGGAATCGACCTCGTCTGATTTAGGCGTGCATAGCGCCCCGAGTCCGGCCTTCTGGATACTAAGGGCTTCGCCAAAATTTAAAATTGTAGACTTCTATGGCCAAGTGAGAGTGATAAAGATGTATAGTCTGATTGCCTTGTTCGCTGCGTTAAACACCTCCTTAAAAGGACCAAAAGTTTGGATAAAGAGTGTTTATATTTATTCCGAACACCCCAGTACTAGTTACATGGGGGTAGAAGCCGACGACTGGCCAACTCTCAAGATTTTATAAACGGTCGCACAGAAGGTAATATTTTAAATTAACAAGCGCCATATAGCGCACATAAACTCGTTTTCATATTACAGGATGATATGAGTACATTCATTCAAATATTACATCCTTAGCACATTCATCCGCCACAAGGCGGGCACCCTTAATGACATTGTCATAGTACTGCTTGGGGTGCTGATGCTCCTTGCCCTTCGGCGGCCCCTCTGTCACCAGCTTCTCGGCATCCATCTTCGCCAATGCACTTTCGCACGGGCCAAGGCCCTGCATGCACCTTCAATGCAGACGGACCGCTTAATGACTTCAAGCCGCGGACAGGCATTTACCATCCGCTTGATAAGGCCAAAGTAGCTGTCGGGCAGGGGCTCACCAGGCCACAGCCGGGCTATGAGGTCCTTCATGGCCAGTTCGGTTGCCTTGTGAAGTTCGACCAGTTGCTTCAGTTGGTCGCTCAATGGCATCGGATGATCGGCCCCAATATACTGGGACCAAAACAGCTTATCCGTCGAACTCCCTTCCTCAGCCCGGTAGAACTCTGCGGCATCAGAAATGTTGTGCGGCAGATCTACGAATGCTCCTGGAGAGCTCCGAATTCGGGGAAGTAAAAGGAAAGTTTCCTTCACATGCTTGCTTTGCATAATGAAAGCCTTACCCGCCGCTATCTTCTTGGCTGCCTCCATCTCCTGGAGGGCCTTCTGGGCTTCGACCTTGGCATCTTGAGCGCTCTGACGGGCCTTCATAAGCTCCGACTCTTGCGTCTTGGATTCACGCTCCAAGGACTCGAATTTTTTGACGAAATCCTGGAGCTCTTGTTGGACCTCATCAACCCGAGCCTCTTGTTTTTCACGCTTGGTGCGCTCCCTGGCCGCTTTGTCTTCGGCCTCGGATAGCGCCTTCTTAAGGGCCGCCACTTCGGTCGTGGCCCCTATTAAAATGCATCATGCTTCTATTAGCATCAACAATTTTTGTCCTTTATATAACATTCAGACGGGGTATCACTTACCTTTGTTCTCCTCGAGCTGCCTCTTCATGAGGCCGAGCTCTTCTTCGGCCCGCCCCAGGTTCTGCCTCGGTCCGGAGACCTCCGCAGTGGCGGCGGCGGCGGCCAGCAGCGACGCCTACTTATTCACATAGACATAATATGATTAGACTCCTGGGAATAATATTTGATCCTCTGTTCGGCCTTTCTTTCCGAACACCAAACAGAGCATCAGGGGCTACTGTCTATACTGTGATACTTTCTCATAATTTAAATTACTTACCTCAAAGCCTGTCAGGAGGCTGGTGTAGGCTTCGGTCAATCCGCTTTTGGCAGACTGAACCTTCACAATCACCGTACTGATAAGAGTACGGTGTCCTTCATCAACGGAAGCACTCTGAAGTGCTTCCACCAAGTTATCCGATGCCTCTGGATGGACAGAGGTCATCAGCACAGGCGGCTTGCCCCCCTTGGCGAGGGGCTACCTGCCTGAATCCGGAACCGTTGGAGGTTCCGACGCAGTATCCGGCTGGGGGCCAAGCTTGTGGCGACCCCCCCTCATCAGAATCCATGGGGATCTTCCCCCCCCCCATGAGCTTGGCATCGGGGGTTTCGCCTTGAGGCGCCTCTAGAACTATCTCTCCCTGGGCCGGTATCTTCTGAGATAGCACCTCGGTGTCAACCGCGGGCCGGGGAGTGGAGGCCGTCGGGAGCGAATAGTTGTTCATCTCCGACGAGCTCAAGGACCCATCCGAGGAGGATAAGTCAATGCGGGCTTTTGATGGACTGCACAAACATATTTTGACATGATAAGAAGCCATAAAGCTAAAACATGCAAGAAGTATTATGGTATCTGAATGCTTACGACTTCGCCAAGGGCTTGGCCCTGGGTAGCCACTCCTCGTCGCTATAGGCGGCTATTGTGGAGTGGTCCGGGGGGAGGGTCCTTCCCTTCTTCGACCCTTCGGCCTCCTCGGAAGGGGCGGCCTTCCTTTTCTTCTCCCCCTCGGTTTGGGGGAGAGGGTTTTCCTCTTCCTCCTCCTCGTTGTTGTTGGAGGAGTGCACCTCGGTGTCTTCGGACGATGAGTCCGGCACAACCTTGCACCAGAGACCTTTCCTGGTCCCCGTGGCCTTCTTCTTGGCCTTCTTCTCCGGCACCTCATAGGCCGCCGGAAACAGCATCTCCGTCAGGAGAGCAGTTGCTCGATCTTCAGGCAATGGAGCTGGATAGTCGATCCGTTCCGCGGTCGCCACATAGTCCTGTTAAATCAGTATGATGGCTTAGATTCCTCCCACAAACATACTGAGGAAAGGCACATCTTGGGAAATATAGAGAGCATACCGGATTGGCGGGGCACTTTGCGCTGAGTTCGCGGTCCTCGATGGTGGGAGGAGGTACTTCGGCGGCCTTGAACAAGACCTTCCAGACGTCTTTGTGCATCGTGTCGAAGAGCTCTCGCGGCGTCTAGTGTTTGGCCGAATCAAACTCCCACAGGTTGAATGCCCTTCTTTCACATGGGAGGATCCGGCGGAAGAGCATGACCTGGACCACATTGACAAGCTTGATCTTCTTGCCTATCATATTTTTGATGCAGTTCTGGAGTCCGGTCAGCTCCGCAAGCGCACCCCAGGCTAAGCCTTTCCTTTTCCAAGAGGTAAGCCGCATGGGGACGCCAGATCTAAATTCGGGGGCCGCCGCCCAATTGGAGTCGCGCGGCTCGGTGATGTAGGACCACCCCGATTGCCACCCCTTCACGGTCTCCACATAGGAGCCTTCAAGCCAGCTGACGTGGGGCATCTTGCCTACCATGGCGCCTCCGCACTCCGCTTGCTGGCCGACCACTATCTTCGGCTTCACATTGAAGATCTTCAGCCACAAGCCGAAGTGGGGTTTGATGCGGGGGAAGGCCTCGCACATGATGATAAACGCCGAGATGTTGAGGACGAAATTAGGGGCCAGATCATGAAAATCTAGCCCATAGTAAAACATGAGCCTGCGGACAAATGGGTGGAGGGGGAATCCCAGTCCGTGGATGAAGTGGGCGAGGAACACAACCCTCTCGTGGGGTTCCGGAGTTGGAACGATCTGCCCTGCGTCCGGGAGCCGGTGCGCGATGTTTGCGGCCAAGTATCCGGCCTCCTGGAGCTTCGTAATGTCCTCCTCCATAACGGAGGAGGCCATCCACTTGCCTCCCACTCCGGACATGTTTAGAATGGTTGTACGGAGAAGGTACACTACAAAAAAAGACACATCCGTGACATTTTGGGCCGAATGAAATTTTTTTCTGTCATACATATGACACTTCTATGACGATAATTGTGACAAAACCCGGTATCATCATAGATGTGGTGGGCTCCTACTTCTATGACAAAAAATCATGACAGAAAATGGGCTTTTCGTCCTGGGCGGGCCGGAGACACAACTGCATGACATTCTTTGGGCCGTCCATGACGGAAAAAACCGTGGTAGAAGCGAGGGGAGGAAAATTTCGGGGAGTTGCCGGTTACGGTGGGAGGTCGGGGGCCGAGCGATGCGTGTTTCTCTCGTACACGTGCGAGGCGTTGGATCTAACTGAACCCGAGCGAGGCATTGGGCTCTAACTGAACCCGAGCGATTGCACTGCAGGCTATGCGTTACTGAACCCGAGCGATCGATCAATGGCTTTCGGTCGAACCTACGTCCACAATTTTTTGTACGTACTATATCTCCACTGGTCCCCGAACCCAAAATGTTGCCTCGTTCCCGTAAAACCAAGCAGCCCACACATATTTAAGGCATCGACTCGAACCCGTTTACTACGACGTGGCCCCGCACACCATAGTACTCCAACAAACCCTACCTCCGCACTCATCATCAGTTTTCTTCAAGAGGACGAGGGAGAAGTCGATTTGTAGTGGAGGCGCTTTCAAAAAAAAGTATCTGTAGTGGAGACACCTACCCTAGGGTGCCCTAGGTAGCTGCCGCACGCATTATTGTTTTCTCTTTTCTTTATGCTGTTGCACCCTAGAGTGAAATGATGGTTGCTTCGTCCGTCCAGCTTAATGCGGGAAAGGTGGGGCTTTGTGATTTGACCCCTCATCGCTCATTTTCTACTACTGCGGCGTTACGACCAGAGTGCCTCCAATTCCAACCGCTGCTCTGAACTGTAATTTGGTGCATCGCACGTGGAACAAGACGGTGGATGAGCCACATGTCGGCCAAAGGGGTCTTGTTAAGTGTGTCGCCATTTCGTGTGCGAACTGACCCTGCTTGAGTTGCTACGCCAACACGACAGGAGCAGCCTACCACTTGGTTTTGCTCCTTGGTGAATCCCGATTATATTGATATAAAAAGATATGTGCTGACCTACCCTCTCCATCTCGGTTTTTTATTTTTAGGCGTCTCGGTTTATAGGGCCTGCACGTAGTTCTAGCTCATCCATTTGACTAACTAAATATGAGTTACTATGTCACAAAAAGTATATCATTGGATTCTTAAGCGGATGTAGTTGAAATTAAAAGTCGAGGGCGGGGCTTTTCCTTGCGGTAGGCGGCGGGGCAGTTCCGCCTAGTCGGTTCAACAAAGACACGAGAAGATGTGGGAGTAGGCTGCTGCAAACATAGGGCTGTGTGATTTGACAACGAGTTACTGCTGGACAGGTGGGGCCCTGTGATTTGACTTGCCATTATCATTTTAACTGCGGCGCAACGACCGGCGTGAGTCTCCCGATTACTGACCACCTCCATACAGGTGCCTCTCCCAATGCTCCACCATGTAGTAGAGGCTGGCTCTTGCATGAGAGCCCACTTCTCCACTTTTTCCTTGCCTCTCTTTCCTCCACATATGCAAAAATGCCATGTAAAGCGCACTATTGTACTCCCTCCTTCCATCTATATAGGGCCTAATGCATTTTTCAAGGCTAACTTTGACCAAATATTAGAGCAATAATATATGACATGCAACTTACACAAAGCACACCATTAAATTCGTGTGTGAAAGGAGCTTTCAATGCTATAACTTTCACATTGTGCATGTCATGTACTATTAATCTTGTCAATAGTCAAAGGCGGTCTTAAAAACACATTAGGCCCTATATAGATGGAAGGAGGGAGTACTTAGTTGCTCCTACAGGTGCTTAAGCTTGCCACATAGCCATAAAGTTTGATGTGGCAAGTTAATCAAGAAGATAGAGACTAGTTTGGTGACCCAAGGAAGAAACGGTGCTAAGCGCGTGTACCTAGGTGAAAAGACAATTTTGAGTCCATGGCTAATTAAATGAAGCAAACTTAGCAACACCATTTCATTGGAAGAGGTCACTCCTTGGCAAATGCAATAAATACTAGTACTCCCTGTGTCCCATAATATAAGAACGTTTTTGGCACTACACTAGTGTCAAAAACGTTCTTATATTATGGGACGGAGGGGGTACGAAGAAAGAGGTAGAGAGGAGTAAAAAAATACACTTATAGCCAACCTTATAGCCAACCTTGTTGTAGTATAAGTGACTAAGTGATGACTATGTATGACATCCCAACATCAGATAACCTAACGCACCATGTTAAATCTCCAAGGGCACGACCGCGCGAGCAACGCGACGGTCGTGGTTGGCGCGACCATGATACGGGCTGCTGGCAGCCCTTGGATCTGAGATCAAACGGTCGCATGCTAAGTTACTGAAAATTTGCAGAATAACCCTCCAGGATAGGATATTCACCCATAGGTCTAGAATCACGCCATGCAACCGTTCGATCTCAGATCCAAGGGCTCTCGGAAGCCCGTATCATGGAAGAATGGAAAGCCACTACCCTGCCGTTCGCATGCTGGCAGTTCGCTCCTACTCATCCCCGCACATTCTTTAATACTATGGCGGTTCGCTCCTAGTCATCCCGTCCATTCACATTACGGCAGTTCCACTAATCCTAACCCTCCTCCCAAATCCATGGCGTCCCAAATCTCCCAGGTCGGCGGTGAGTACAAGGTTAGAACCATCACCAGTGATGAGTTCGACGTCATCTACACCTGTTCTTCCGCCACGGTGAAAGGATGCCTTTCTCGCTTCAGACGCATGTTCGAAAACTCAGATGATGAGTGGGTCGCTGGGCTAGATGTTGAGTACACCACAATCCTGGGATGAGAGAAGGATCTAAAGGACGAAGAGAGGAAGAAGCTCGCCGTGATCTAGGTTTGCGTACATAACGTTTGCTTGGTCTACCACATATGCCATGCCGACGTTGAGTGCCAAGATTTTAAAAACTTAAGGACAAAACAGGGAAATTCATTACTATAGACTTTAAGAACAACAAAGAAGTCCTGGGTCGGATAGGCCTCGTTGTAGGCAACCCCTTCGACCTCCAAAAGAATCGGCCGGTGCCCTCTTGTCAGCCTTCAATGCTGACCCTGGCAGGAGCCATGGTTCATCCTTCGTACCGTAAACTGGAGAAACCTCATTACACGTTTCATCGTCATGCATGGCGGCGGAATGTACTAGATATAGACCACATCCACTATGCTGCAATAGATGGCTACCTTTGTTTCAATATCTACAAGGGTTGGATGAAGAGCAACAGCCAAGTGTGTGGTTCAAGCAAAGAAGTATCGGCCAAGAGGAAGAGGGACAAGGACGAAGTCGAGGACGTGGACAAGGACTCCGAGTAAGGTGGCAGTGTCATTGCTCATGGTGGTTCTAAACTTCTAATGCAGTGTCTACTGGATTAGTTGCATAGTTTAATTTTAGGTGTGCTTAGTTTAATTTGAGGGGTGTGTTGTGCTGAGCCCCCAGCAAAACTATGTTATGTTTCTTCTCGTTACTTTAACTCTTCAGTATGTACATACTACTAGTATTTCTTTAATAGAATTTAGCACCCCAATTAAGCACGTACTAGCTTTTTTAATAGTACTATATGCATAATTTGGCGACGAGCGCTCTCTATATGTACCACCTTTTTTTAATTTCAATTTTCGCTCCATGGCGCAATCCATCGATAGTACTACTGTACAAAAGTATACATTTTTAAAAGGGTAGAGTACTGTTCATCACATATATAGCCAGTTAAATTCTCAACCTAGAACGACGTGCATGCCATGTAGTAAACCGATACGGAGGAAGTATAGTAAAATGAGGTGATTTTACCGAGCGATCGGCGGGGGAGCATGGCCTGTCATGCGGTCCCACGTGTCATGATGTACCAAGGCGATGCGCGTGTCCCTCTTGAGGTAGAAGCAATACTACATGGTTTGAGATGATGGCGAACCGAAGTGTGAAATAATGGTTGCTTCGTCCGTTTGGGAAGGTGTGGCATTGTGATTTGACGTCTCATTGCTCATTACTACTACTGGGTCGGTACGAGTGGGGTGCGTCCCCCCTGCTGTTCTGCACTGTTATTTGGTGCTTGACACGTCGACCCGGTTGCTATATGTCCCACATGTCGGCGACAGGAAGTACAGAATTCATGAAAGGGAGCGTCAACGGAGGAGTATACTACAGAATTCATGAAAGGGAGCGACTTAGTTTTGGAAAAAAAATGTTTTTACGGAGTACGTACCCTAGGGCTCATCTAAAAAACATTCATTTTTCCGTTTGATAAGTCCCAATTCTACTATACTAGTAGTAGTGCCATTACATGTTGGATTTCGAGGTGTGTTAGATCACCCGACGCAAGCAGTGTCAAGAGGAAACTAACCAATGCATCTACAAGTTCATGGAAATTTAGTGGTCATTCATGCATTCGTTCTAATTAATGCCTCGGTAAACATAACTTCTTGAGAAAAACGAGCACACTAATTACTTGTGCAAACTACAAAATTAATTCGACTACTCACCGTCTACCTTGGTTGGAGAGATTTTGAAATTGAGCCATAAACTAGAAAGGAGGGAGTAGTAACTTTTGTCTCGATTACTATTTGTGGCCTTGTATAGATGCAAAATGTATTTTTTATAGTGGCCTTGTATAAGTAAATGGAGGGAGTACTAACCAAAGTACGTAGTAGGGACGAGGAGTAAACAAAGGGAGTAGTAAAATTTTCTCCTCGTGTTGCGAGCCATCGCGCGCGTGGGCGAGGGAGCGGGCGTAAAGGCGTACATTAGTAGTAGTAGTAGTACTACTACTCGTAAGCAAGCTTCACCTCATCCTGCGAGCCACCGCACCCGTGGGCGGGGGAGACGACATACTAAGCAAGCTTCTCCTCGTTCTGCGAGTTGACGGGACACATCAAAAGTACTCCAGTGTATAGAGCCTTGCCTCTAAGGTACACCCCACATGGTTTGCCTCTTTTTTTAATTTAACATAACGTGTCAAGTCGCAATTTGTTTGTTCACCCGTGGTAGACGATCCTCCCTCCACCAAGTGGACAACCAGTACACGTGCCAAATTACCACGTGGGCTGCCTTTTTCTTAAAGAAATGAGCTCCACTGTGTACCCACGCAGGTGTGGTTGGGAAAGAAACGGGAGTACGTGCACCGTGCGTGCACCTCTTCTCTTCGTGCACGTCCCCCACCTACGTGGGTGTGTGAGAGAGAGATACAAACCTAGACATAATGTGCCGTCCATCCCCATGCCTCCGCCCAGTCCGACCACCAGTCACCACCACGCCCCACTCCTCCTCACCTTATCTCTCATCTTTCTCCCTCCATTTTTATATACAAGGGGCCACTATCAAAATTACAATTTGCAGATATACAAGGCCACTAACACAAATCGATGCAATATTAATGGTGTTTGCCTCATGGTACTAGCAAAGGAGGACATTAATTATCCCTTGCATGCATACAGAAGTTTGTAAAAAATGCATCTTGATGTTCCGTGCAATGCACGGGCATCTTGCTAGTCCATGAAAACAACGCATGGCAAAATTCCATGGCAAACAAGGGGTTTGAATCTGTTGGGAGGGGCTGCTTGGATCTTGCCCGGGGTAGCCAAAATATTGGCGACCGTTTTGTCCACCGGTGCCTTTGCCACCGATGAACAAGGAATGGCTCGGGTGCGCATGCTGTCATGCATCCTCCAGCGCGCACGTTGGAGACGAGCTTGCACGAGCTGTGTTTTTTTGTCCCACGACGCCGCCCGAGCCTCCCGCAGACCGACCGACAACCCGCAAATTATGCCATCCAACCGTAGTCGCACACATTATGACAGCAACTCAACCAACCGGACGAAATTCACGCAAACACATAGAAAAACCGATATTTCATATAAACAACGACGGAAATCATATAAAATACTGGATTTTCATACAAACATGACGGATTTCATTACATTCAAATGAACTACGCGGTGCTAGTTCGGGACAGCACAGGTATATAATACCTGGCCTAAATGGTCGCCCGCCGATCGATTTGTGTTCCTCATGTCCGGCAGCATGATCACCGGACTGCAGGGAGCCCGGGAGGTATATACTTCAGTGCAAAGGACGGTTCGCTTCCCCACTGTCCAACTGATATCATTGGTTTGTGCCGAAGATGATGGTGGCCAGCACTGGTTCGAGTTCATCATCGGCCACTACTTAGCCATGGCCGGCACCGGCTCGAGTTCATCCTAACATTCCCCTCTTCCGTGGAGCCCATGCGGGGTCAACAAAGGTCCTCGCAACAAAAGGATCCGGCAAGACACCTGTTGTGTACGCCAGCGTCGCCTCCGCGGTGGCCTTCATGGGACCCAAGCGGTGGCGGCCTCCCGTGTTCTACTTCTCCTCGATGATGGCGGTGGACGCGGAGGCGCTGGCCACCAACTCGTAGCTCTCCGCGCACCCGGCTTTTGTCATATTATTGTATCATATTATTGTATCTACGAGGCTCTTGTAAATAGCTGCTACTTCCTTCTTTTTTTGTGTCATATTATTGTATCTATATTGACTTGTTCCAAATACAGAGGAAAGCCTGTGCGGACCAAAAAGAAGCTGAACCGAATGCAATGCAAATCTTCAAGGATTGCCACACCAGCAAGATGAAGGGCATGAGCACACCAGTTCAAGCCGCTGTTGTAAGTCCTTACTCCTCCTGCCTTGAACTGATTGGTACTGTGATGTGTTCATTTAACTACTTGGTTTGCAGCCAATGTCAGTTACTCTATTCACTTTTATACATAGTTGTCTTAACGTATCATTTCACCTTACATGGTTTAAAAGAGATGAAGGATATTCTTTTGGTCTTGATCTCTAATCTAGTTGTTATGTTCACGTGCGCACACAATGATAAAATAGCCTGTTTGTTTTATATCTGTTTGCCCATGATATGAATGATGTCATACTATGTTCATCATAATTTAAAGCATGTCTCTTCATCCTTAGATGTCAACGAATGTGAGGAAATAGACAATACAGTAGGCATGCTACATGGACATATGTTCCGAAAGTTATTTTATTATGTAGTTGGCACTACAATACATGCTAATGTATTACAGTAGTTCACCAAAATAAGTTATGTATAAACGTTTAACCTACTTTGTTTGTTTTTGTCTCATTAGTAAATTATCTGGTACACTAATCTACAAGTTCAAACTTTCAGGAAGCTATGGAACAAATGATTGAACAGCCACAACCACCTGAAGGTGACGAGGCTACTACAGGCACAATGTCACCTCTTGCTGCAGTGTGTCACTATCTCTCCACTAACAGTGCAAAAAGCACCATCCTGCATAATTCTGGGTTGGTTGTCAAGGTAACCTCGTCCAAATTGCCTACTGAACAAAATCTTCCTGCTAGACAGAGTGATATATCTGTGCTCCAGACACAAGTCCAATCCCTAATGGACGTTGTTTCGGAAACAAGAATAGTGGTTGAGAAATGTCGTCAAGATATGAATGGTTTTGAAACCAGACTATCAGACATTCGCTTCGTTGTTCAAGAGCAATGGCGGAAAAAAGGTGGAGATCGTGCTGCTCCATTAGATTCTACAACCTAAAACATTAGCACTCAGGTCAAATGATCTGTGCTTCTATACATCTGATGGTGCTTTTATCTGGAAGGATTGTAAACCTTATGCCAACAGGCCTTTTGTTGTATGGTTGGAATTTATTTGTTGTGATACAACATTTATGATGCTGCCACAGGCTGCAGTAATTATGACGCTATTTTTGTATAGTGTAGGTTTATCTTAGTAATGTATTCGGCCAAAAGCTTCGTAGGAGCCCAACATGCCAACATTCGTCGGGCCCATTCCAATTGGGCTAAAAACGATTACGGGCCAAAATTGGCATGTAGCCCACTAAAAATATCTGGGCCTAAATCAGCATAAGCTTTCATATTTTTCTGGTAGGCCTGTGCCCATAGTGGGCCTTTAACAGGCCTAAACATAATTTGGGCCCTCAGTAAAAATAGGCCGTTATAGGTGTAAATATCTCGAGCCCATAAAAAACATGGGCCTTTAATAGACCGAAAGTGAGATTGGGCCCTGTTGTGCCAAATAACCCATTGGACTTAGCAGGCTGAAATGGTGACCCATTTACGATGCGGATCTTTGACAGGCCGAAATTCAAATGGGCCGTAAATGCGCCGACCTAATACACGGGCCTTTAACATGCCAGAACTTCGGTCGGGCTAGAATATTGTCATTTTTATATGGGCCGTTAATGGGCCTGATATGACGTTGGGCCACATATGGCCCATGGTTTACGTTCGGCTTTAACAAGCCGAAAATGACAACAGGCCAAAAGTGGCCCAAATCTATAGTGGGCCTCTAACAGGCCGAATGTCAGACATGGCCGAATATGACCCAAATCCTTCACGGTCGTTTATGGGCTGAAAGTTTTGATGGCCTATAAATGGGCCCAAATGAAGCCGGACCTTTAAGAGGTCGGAAATACACCAGGTCGTAATTCGGCCCAATTACTTAGCGGACTGTTAACGGGCCAGAAGTGACCATGGGCCGCGTTGATGACAAGTTTAGGACAGGCCGTTGATGGGCCGATTTAACAGAGAATGTTGGGCCTTTAGCTGGGCCGGCCCATTATGGTCTGCAGAATCTTGTGGGCCTTTAGCTGGGTCGGCCCATTGTGGTCTGCAAAATCTTATGGGCCTTTAGCTGGGCCGACCCATTATGGTCTGCAAAATCATGTGGGCCTTTAGCTGGGCCGGCCTATTATGGTCTGCTAAATTTTGTGGGCCTTTAGCTGGGCCGGCCCATTATGGTCCGCTAAATCTTATGGGCCTTCGATTGGGCCAGCCCATTTGAACTTTGTGGGCCACTTTTGGGCCGGTCCACATGTCAACATATCATAGGCCCATCTCAACCGTTGGATGAGTGACACTTGTGCCAACGCGGAGCTGACACGTGGATCCGTCAGCCAATGAGAATTTTACACGTGGAAATCGGCATTGGTCATGGCTGTTAACGGGTTATCGGATCCAAAATCCGACCCGATAGCTTAACGGCGTTCCGTTACGGTGGATGCCACGTGTCGGTCACCCTTGACGAAAGCACTTCTGTGACGCACGATTTATCGTCATGGAAGTGGACGCTTCCGTGATGATAATTTTGGTAATGTCATGGAACACTTCTACGACAGCACAGGTATGACTATCTTGATTCTGTCATAAAATCATCATGGATGTACGTGCATGACAGAAAACGCCACCTACTATGACAACACGTATCATCACGGAAGTGTATTTTTTTGTAGTGGTGAGAACTGGGGCGCTGGAGCTCGAGCGTGCGAGAATGGATGAGCGAAGGAAGAAGAAGGCGTGGGTGAAAAGGGGGGATCCTTATCTCTTTATAAAGGCGGTAGAAATTGTGTGCCTCCCCACTTGCCTGTTAAAATCGCTCATTCCCCAAGCGCCATGATTGATGGCACGGTTGGGTTACCCATGCCCGTATTGATGAGAATCCCGCGATAAGGGGACATGATCTCTGCTTCGACAAGATGAGTCAAGGAAACCGCCTCGCATTATGTGCAGTAGATGGTTGTGAAAAACGGTTCGAATAAAGACCGGGCCGTGGCGTGATGTCACGCTATGAAAAGTTGTTAGCAGATTAGATTTGTGGAATATTGTGCTCTCTACAGTGGTATGTGGAATTTGTTTTGCAGAGTCGGACACGATTCTTGTGTTCGAAATCTTCTATGGAGTATTCGGAGAAGGAACCCGCCTTGCAATGCCGAAGACAATCTACGCGCCGGACTCATCGTCATTGAAGTCTGGTTCAGAGGATACTGAGGGAGTCCTAGATTAAGGGGTCCTCAGACAGCCGGACTATATACTTTGGCCGGACAATTAGAATATGAAGATACAAGATTGAAGACTTCGTCCCGTGTCCGGATGGGACTCTCCTTTGCGTGGAAGGCAAGCTTGACAATTCGGATATATAGATTTCCTTCTCTATAACCGACTCTGTGTAACCCTAGCCCCCTTGGTGTCTATATAAACCGTAGGGTTTAGTCCATAGGACAAGAACAATCATAATCATTGGCTAGCTTCTAGGGTTTAGCCTCTATGATCTCGTGGTAGATCAACTCTTGTAACACTCATATCATCGAGATCAATCAAGCAGGAAGTAGGGTATTACCTCCATCGAGAGGGCCCGAACCTGGGTAAAACATCGTGTCCCCTGCCTACTGTTACCATTAGCCTTAGACACATAGTTCAGGACCCCCTACCCGAGATCCGCCAGTTTTGACACCGACAGTGTGTCACACCCTAGCTAGTCATGCATTAGAGTGTTGCATCATGTTTACTCTTCATCAGAAACTTGAAATGGGGATCTGTGAAACCCTCAGAATCATTTTGAAAATGACCCAAATAAAAATTTCTCCAAAAGGGTCCAAGAAAATGCTCATGTTGCTCTCTGAAAATATTGGACAGAGATAAAAATCAAACCAATATTTTTAGTGGCTCATGGACATTTATTTTGGGCATTTGGAATTAATGCATAAATATTTGCATTGGAAATATATTAATTATATATATTAATATATGCCCAAATATTATGCCAATTATAAAAGAGCTCTGGAATAATATAAATAGCTCCTGCAAAAATTGGCATAAGTTAAATAAATGATTTAATATATTATTTAAATCAAAACAAATGTCAGAAATTAGAAAACAAAAAAAACTAAAAGGGAGAAGCTTACCTGGGCTCCTCCCTGTGCAGCCCAGCCAGCTGGCCGGCCCAGCCAGCAGCCGGCCCAGCCCACCTCCCTCCTCTGTCGTCTTCGTCCCGACAGAGGGAGGGGAGTGTGGCCGGCGCGCGCGCACGGCCACCGCGCCACGCCACCTCTCTCCCTGCCTGCCTGCCCTCCCCTCCTCGCCTCGGTGTCCCTGGACGACGCCACGCCTCCCCCCTGCTCTCTCTCACTCTCCCCCGGCTCTCCCCTCCTCTCCCTCGCTCTCTCTCTCGCCCGGCCGAACACCACCGTCGCCGCCGTTCGCCTTAGCCGCTGTCTCCGACCACCCCTCGCTCCCCCGACCAGCTCAGGAGCTCCGCCTCGACTCCCTCTTCCTCCCCACCGCTCCACAGCTCCCCGGAAGCCCTGCATCGCCGCCACGTCGCCGTTCCCCTCTTCGGGCTCCGACCACCGTCGCCGTCGAATTCGCCGTCTCCAGCGCGTCCCCGAGCCCGCTTCGACGCCCACTGCAACCGCGGTGAGCTACGCCACCGTTTCCCCCTCTCCTTCCCCTCGTTCCCTCACCGTAGCCTCCTCCCCACCATGGCCGAACCTCCGCCGTCGCCGAGCTCGCCGTCGACGCAGCTCCGGTGACCATTTGGTCACCCCGGCGAGTCCAACGAGTTCGCAAAACCCCGTAGAGCATCCCTAGCGCCTCGTTTTGCTCGACTTCGAGCTCCAGCACCGTTCCCGTGCACGACCGAACCCCGGCGGCCGCAGCCGAGCTCGCCGCCGTCGACTCCGGCCACCCCGACCCCAACGGGCTCCGCCAAGAGCTGCGGGTTGCCCTCAGCTCCACTCCGGTGGTCTCCGCGGTCCGTTTGGTGGCCGAAATGACCAAAACCACTTCCGCCGCCGCGTCGGGCTCGCCGGCGACTAAACGCCGGCAGCCGACATTGACTTTGACCACGGGTGGGCCCTGGTTGACTCCCCTGAGTCAATGACAGGTGGGGCCCAGCCCTGTTAATTAAACAGGATTAGTTTTAATTAAGTTTTAATTAAAATAATCACCCTGACATGCGGGACCCACTGTCAGGTTTGACCCAGACCTGTTCCGTTGACCTGCTGACGTCACACTGACGTCAGGCTGACGCGGTAATTGAATTTCTGGATTTAAATTAAATCAGGAAATTCCAGAATATTATTTAAACTTCAAAAATTCATAACTTTTATTCTGTAACTCCAAATTGGACAAATTATATATGAAAAATGATCAGAAAAATCCAATCTATCCATCTGTACTATTTTCATGCATGATCAAACAAGTTAAATTGATGTTTTAAGCAGAACAAGAAAAGGCACTTTAAAAGGCCATATTTGAATTTGGAATTTGAATCTTTGATTCAAATTTGTTCAAACCCTTCTGGCTTTAGTTGCATTAGCCCAACACACTCATATTGCCATGTTTCATGCATGCATCATATTGTTGCACATTGTTTGGTGATGCTTGTGTATCGATGTCCTTTGCGACAGGTTCTGTCCCCGAGGAGTACCGTGATTACCCTAACGAAGAACCGTATCCGTGCATCGAACCATCAGGCAAGCAACCAACCATTTGATCATATCGATACAATCCCATGTTCTCGCTCCTGCTCTCTTTTACTGCATTAAGACAACGCGATTCAAACTGCTGTGTGCTGCGGTAGTTGAACCCATTTCCTCTGCATGACCTGTCATTGCCACAGTAACTAGATGAAACCCACTAGCATGTGTAGGAGTTGATTGAGCCTTATGTATGTGTTGTTCCTACCTTGCTATGCCTGCTATGCTTAGAGTTGTGTCAGGTCTGGTTCATCTGGGTGATGGGCTAGAGTGAAATGATTATGTCGGTAATGAGAGAGGTGTGGTGAACACGATTTGGTAAAGGTATCGATGAGAGGCCATGTAGGAGTACATGGTGGGTTGTTTCATTGAAGCCGACCTTAAGCACTGAGATCTGTATGTGTGATTTAAGATACAGCTACTACCATGCATTGGGCCCTGAAATATGACCCCGCTCGACTTCTTATTCACCTAGCTCTCTGTCCAGGAGTTGCAAGTAGTTTCTGGTGTTTGTAGCCTACTGGAGGCCGTGCACAGCGCTGACCGTAGGGGTGGGCTGTGATGCGGTAGGTACGTGGCACGGTGTACCGAATACCCGTTAGGTATCCCGGGAACCCTGTTCACATCGTTCGGGGCCGTATGGGAAACCTCGGCCGGACTCCCTGCGGATGGAACCTGAATAGGCGATAAACCTGGACTAGAGGCTTAAGTGTTTAGGTAGGTCGTGGTCTACACCCACGTCGGCTTTCGCTTGAAGTCTGCCGAGCACATGTCGTGTGCAGACGCTAAGTGGTGGAAACATGTATGAAGAAGTACACCCCTGCAGGGTTAACATGATCTATTCGAATAGCCGCGTCCGCGGTAAAGGACTACTTGGTTGCCTATACAGTTCATAGACAAGTAAATGGAAACTACTAAAAGCCTCGAGATAAGTGTGAGTGCCGAGGATGGCTCTTCCGTAGGAAGACGGAGGTGGATCCTCGGTAGTGTATTGAAGTGGTGAATAGTGGACTCGTGTGCGCAAAACCATTTCAAGTTGGAGTATTGTAGGATAGCCTAGCCAAGAGTCAAAGCTGGCTTGCTGCAATAACTCCACCAACCCTTCTTGATACTATGCATGTATGTAGGATCTGATGTAAGTCTTGCTGAGTACCTTTGTACTCATGTTGCTATAATCTACATTTTTACAGAAGACGCTGCAACCCCTTCTGATGGGTTCTATGTAGACGTTGACATCAACGAGTAGGCTAAAGACCCAGGTGGTGACCCTGAGCTTGTGAAGGACCACGTAGTATAGCTAGGCTTTCCATGCCTCTTTTATTTTACTAGTTGTCTGTACTCAGACAAGTTACTTCCGCTGCTGGCTTGTATGACTGTATGACTTGTATGTTGGGTCGTAAGACCCGTACCTTTGTGTATGATATGTATGGCTCCCTGAGCCTTAAATAAAGTACTTGTGTCGTAGAGTCATGTTGTGATGCTTCGTTGTATTTGCACATATCGAGCATATTGTGTGTATGATTGAAATGCTTGGTATGTGTGGGATCTGACTATCTAGTTGTTTATCTTTAGTAGCCTCTCTTACCGGGAAATGTCTCCTGGTGTTACCGCTGAGCCATGGTAGCTTGCTACTGCTCTGGAACACTTAGGCTGGCCGGCATGTGTCCTTCTTCGTTCCTATGTCTGTCCCTTCGGGGAAATGTCACGCTTTGAGTACCGGAGTCCTGTTAGCCCGCTACAGCCTGGTTTACCGGAGTCCTGCTAGCCCAGTGCTACAGCCCGGACCCACTTGTTGATGACCGACACGTTCGAAGCTGGGTCATGGATGCCTGTCCCTGTAAGTCTGTGCCACTTTGGGTTTATGACTAGTCATGTCAGCCCGGGCTCTTTATCATATGGATGCTAGCGACACTATCATATACGTGAGCCAAAAGGCGCAAACGGTCCCGGGCAAAGGTAAGGCGACACCCGTGGGAACACCGTGCGTGAGGCCGCAAAGTGATATGAAGTGTTACCGGCTAGATCGATGTGACATCGAGTCGGGGTCCTGACAGCGTTGGCATCAGAGCCGGACTGCCTGTAGGTTCTCCAAGCCAAACTGGTCGATGTTGAGTCTAGAAATTCTTTAGCTATATGTAGGGGAATTGTTTGTGGGTTGGAACGTAAGGCTCTTTTTACTCCTTATACCTTATGACTTTCTGATCTGAGTCAGTCCATTTTTCCACCGGGGGTTAAGGAATTAGGATCTATTCTCTCTATCAGGATCACGTGTTACTAATCAGTAGTACCTTATAAGTTTGATGGTTACAAGCCTAGTTCAGTTCTACTACCACATTATGTTGTTAGAATGGTTTCAGAACTTTGATGTGATGATGTTGGGTGTGTACGAAATCCTTTGTCAAATGTCTCAAAATCCTTCTTGAGCATTTACAGCTGTTATGCTGCCGAAATTTTGCTAGAAATTCTAATGCCCTTGCATTATGATTGTGCTTTCAGATGGCCACTCGCGACCTCAATCAAGTGGTTCGCCTGACTCGATGCCTAGATGTACCCGGCCATACTGCTAAGTTGGTCAGGGTAATGACTGAGGCTGGATACCGCTGGTATCCTGAGTACACGGTCGAAGAGCAATTCCGAGATTTTAATCAAAGCCAGTATCTCTGCACTGTCAGGATATTTCCATCTTATCCTGGATCCACTGAGCCTCTTCACTGCTCCTATGGACTCGGGGTTACTATTGAGATGGCTGTGCAGGATGCCGCCTACTCTATGATGACCATTATGCGAGTCAGATCTGGTCTATTCCGGGACTCTGACTTCCGGTATATGCCAGGATCACTTCCGGGAGCACAAGGGTATCTCCAGGCTATCTATGCTGACTCCACTCAGGAGGATTCACGGACTCGCACCACTGCTGAGATGCTCGAGGATAAGGACCGTGAAAATCGGGCCTTAAGGTTAGAGCTCTTCAATACCCGTGTTGACCACTGGGCCACTTTGACTCGGTTCGCACCGGCGGTGCAAGCTGGATTCTCAGATATGCGCGATCTCTATCCTGTGAGATCTGCTCTGCCAGACGTGATGGTTTGGCGTGATGTAGGAGGCATCACCCCACCTCGCGGTCCCCGCAGGCCACCGTTTGTTGGTCCACGACCTCATCCTAGCCCCTATGGTCCACAAGCTCCGCGAGATCGTCTATTTCCGGATGAACATGTTGAGCTTCCAGGCTATGGAGGTGACTTCTACGAGGACTACTACGGATCGGTCTGAGTTAGTAGTAGTATCACTAGTTCGCACTAGCTGTGTCGTCTATCGTCCTGCGTGACTCGTGGGATATGACCTAGTTTGTACTCCTTCCGGGGGTGTAGAAAAATAATGTATAGGAGCTTGGAATGCCTCCGATGAGATGTAATCCTCTTTTCACCGTAATAGTACTTTGTTTGGTCTTGTACTAAACCCTGTATGGTGTGTATGACGATGGAATAAAAGAAGCAGTTTCTGTATCTGCCATGTCATACGGATGATCATCTTGCATTCCGAGTTATTCCTTACATTATGTATCCTATGTCGGAATTTTACCATCCTGACTAAATCATTGTCTTGTTTACCTAGGATGGTCAACACGCGCGCTAACCCTGCTTCCCAAGAGCAGGCCGAAGGCAGTGAAGCCAGGGATGCAAATCTGCCTCAACCTCCTTCACTAGCCGAGGTTATGATGGAAGCTGAGAGAAACAAGCGGGAGACCAACCGTTTGTTGGAGCGTATTGAACAGAACACAGCACACCATCAGAGGGCTAACGTGGTGTCACTCAGTGATTTTATCAAATTACATCCACCCACGTTCCACCACTCCGTCGAGCCTCTCGACGCTGATGACTGGCTTCGCAGTATCTCTCACAAACTGCGTTCCGCGCTGGTAGCGGAGGCTGACAGGGTCACCTTTGCTGCATATCATCTTGAAGGCCCCGCCAGTCTGTGGTGGGAGAATTATGGAGCTATGCACCCAGCGGGCCATGTCCCTACTTGGGCTGAGTTCAGCGAGGCTTTCCGTGAACATCACATTCCGGAGGGTCTCATGGACCGTAAACGTGAAGAATTTTGCAGTTTCACCCAAGGCCGACTTTCTGTGGATGCCTATAGCAGGGAGTTTGGTAATCTCGCCCGATATGCAACTGAGGAAGTTTCTACTGACGCCAAGAAGCAAGCAAGGTTCCGTAAGGGCCTTAGTCCTGAGCTTCGCCGCGACCTCCGTTTGCATGAGTGCACATCTTTTTCGAAACTTGTCAACAAAGCCATCAGTGCTGAAACTGGTCAGACTGACTATGACGCAACACGCAAGCATGGACGTGACATGGGTTCCTCATCCGGTGCTGGTCCTCAGAAGCGCCGCGTGTGGGTACCCAACACCGCCCTGCCACCCAGGTTCACACCGAGGCCATCTTTCCAGGCGCCTCGCCCTGTACAACAGTCTGCTCCAGCCAAGCCCTATGGGGGTCCAACCAATAATGCTCCTCCACGTACCAGTTCCGTGACTTGTTTCAAGTGTGGGGAATCTGGTCACTATATGCGTGAGTGCCCCCAGACCAACCCCAATCAATCTGCTAAAGCTGTTGGCCGTGGCAAGCCGACAGGAAAAGTGTTTCATGCTAAACCGGTCACCGCTTCACGTGGCCATGTCAACTGTATCTCTGCCGAAGAAGCTCAAGAAGATCCCAACGTCGTTCTCGGTACGCTTCTTGTTAATTGCCACCCGGCATCTGTTCTTTTCGATACAGGAGCCTCTCATTCTTTTATATCTGAAAATTATGCTCGTTTGCATAACGTTGCATTCTGTGACTTGCCATCCTCTATGGTAATTCAAACTCCGGGATCCAAATGGCAAACTTCTAGGGTAAGCCATGGAAATGAAATCCAAGTCGACAGACTTGTTTTCCTCGCATCTTTGATAGCCCTTAAATCTTCAGATATTAATATCATTTTGGGTATGGACTGGATGTCAGCTCATCAAGCCAAAATTGATTGCTTCTCTAGGACTGTTCAACTCACCCATCCTTCGGGGAAGATAGTCAATGTTTTGACCCGAATAGCCAAGCGACAACTATATTCTCTTAACGCCAGCCCTCTGCCAGACCTTGAGGACGTTCCGGTAGTCCGTGACTTCCCGGATGTCTTTCCAGAGGAATTGCCAGGTGTTCCACCTGACAAGGATGTTGAGTTCGTAATAGACCTCATTCCAGGAACCGTTCCGATTGCTAGAAGACCCTATAAGATGGCACCACTAGAACTAGCCGAGCTTAAGAAACAACTCGATGAATCCTTGAAAAAGGGGTTTCATCCGCCCTAGTTCATCTCCGTGGGCTTGCCCCGTCCTATTCGTCAAGAAGAAGGATGGTACGGACCGGATGGTTGTAGATTACCGACCTGTCAATTTGGTCACAATCAAAAACAAATATCCACTTCCCAGGATCAACGATCTGTATGATCAGCTCGCTGGATCCTCAGTCTTCTCCAAGATGGATTTGAGGTTGGGCTACCATCAAATCAAAATCAGAAACGGGGACATTCCTAAAACGGCCTTTGTTACTCGTTATGGCCAATACGAGTACACCGTCATGTCCTTCGGTTTAACCAACGCTCCAGCCACCTTTTCTCGGTTAATGAACTCAATCTTCATGGAGTATTTGGATAAATTCGTCGTAGTTTATCTCGATGATATACTCATCTACACCAAGAACGAGGAAGAACATGCCGAACATCTAAGGCTAGTGTTGAAGAAACTTCGAGAGCATCGCCTTTATGCCAAATTTTCTAAATGTGAATTCTGGTTGTCAGAAGTGACCTATCTGGGTCATGTAATATCTGGTAAAGGTATTGCTGTTAACCCTGAGCGAGTTCAAGCCGTCCTTGATTGGACTCCACCTGAATCGGTCAAGCAAGTTCGGAGTTTTCTGGGCTTAGCGAGCTATTGTCGTCGCTTTGTCGAGAACTTCTCCAAGGTTGCTAAACCTCTAACCGAACTCCTCAAGAAAGATAAGAAGTTCGAATGGACTCCACAATGTGAGCACAGCTTTCAGGAACTGAAAAGACGCCTGACCTCTGCTCCCGTACTAGTACCGCCAGACTTCTCCAAAGACTTTGTTATCTACTGCGACGCCTCGCGACAAGGACTAGGTTGCATTCTTATGCAAGATCGACACGTAATTGCTTACGCTTCACGGCAATTGCACCCACATGAGGAGAATTATCCTACTCATGATCTAGAACTTGCAGCCGTAGTCTATGCACTTAAGACCTGGCGACATTACCTCCTCGGTAATCGTTGCAAGATATTCACTGATCACCAAAGCCTGAAGTACATCTTCACCCAACCGGATCTGAATCTCAGGCAAAGACGTTGGGTTGAGTTGATCATAGACTTCGACTTAGGAATAACCTATACCCCAGGGAAAGCCAACGCCATGGCTGATGCGCTAAGTCGTAAATCTTATTGTAACAACCTGATGTTACAACAAAGTCAACCGCTTCTCCATGATGAATTTCGGAAGCTTAACCTTCACATTGTACCTCAAGGTTTTCTTTCCACCTTGGTAGCAAAACCTACTCTTACGGATCAAATCATCGCTGCCCAAAAGCGAGATAAGGGAATATCTAAAATCAAAGAGAACATTGCTAGCGGAGGTGCTAGTTGTTTCTCCACAAATGATCATGGTGTTGTGTACTTTGAGAACCGTCTAGTGGTTCCCAAGAACCAGCATCTACGGCAGTTGATCCTTAAGGAGGCTCATGAATCTCCTCTCACTATTCATCCCGGTAGTACTAAAATGTATCAGGACCTACGCCAGAGGTTCTGGTGGACTAGGATGAAGAGAGAAATTGCTCAGTATATTGCAAATTGCGACGTCTGTCGCCGTGTAAAAGCAGAGCATCAACGGCCTGCTGGCACCCTTCAACCATTAGCTATTCCTGAATGGAAATGGGATAAAATTGGTATGGATTTCATTACCGGTTTTCCCAGGACCAAAAGAGGGAATAATGCTATTTTCGTCGTGGTCGATCGTCTTTCCAAAGTAGCCCATTTCTTACCTGTTCGTGAGAGTATAACCGCTAGTCAGCTGGCAGACTTATACATCTCCCGAATAGTGTCCCTCCATGGTGTTCCTTTGGAAATTAACTCGGATCGAGGAAGTCTTTTCACCTCTCGATTTTGGGAAAGTTTCCAAAATGCTATGGGAACCCGTCTCTCCTTTAGCACCGCTTTCCACCCTCAGTCAAGTGGTCAAGTGGAACGCGTCAACCAAATTCTAGAAGACATGCTTCGAGCCTCTGTTATCTCGTTCGGAATGGACTGGGAGAAGTGCCTTCCATTTGCCGAATTCGCTTACAACAACAGCTATCAATCTAGCTTGGGTAAAGCCCCTTTTGAAGTTCTCTATGGACGACGATGTCGAACACCCCTTAACTGGTCAGAGACCGGGGAAAGACAATTCTTTGGCCCGGACATAATTCAGGAAGCAGAAGAACAAGTTCGTATCGTTCGTGAAAAGTTGAAAACAGCCCAATCCCGTCAAAAGAGTCAATATGACCGAAAACATAAGGCTATGACTTTCGAGGTTGACGAGAAGGCTTATCTTCGGGTCACCCCTCTGAAGGGAACCCATCGTTTCGGTATCAAAGGCAAATTGGCTCCTCGTTACATTGGACCTTTTCGCATTCTTGCCAAACGAGGAGAAGTTGCCTACCAGTTGGAACTACCTCCGCACCTCTCCAGAGTTCACGATGTCTTCCATGTTTCTCAACTCAGGCGTTGCTTCTCGGATCCTATCCGTGAAGTGGACCACGAAACGCTTGATCTCCAAGATGATCTTACATATCGAGAGTACCCCATTCGTATCCTCGATCAAGCCGAACATACCACGCGACGTCATAATATCAAGTTTCTCAAGGTTCAATGGTCGCACCATTCCGAGGATGAAGCAACTTGGGAAAGGGAGGATCGTCTTCGACTCGAGTATCCCGCCTTCTTCCCGGAGGAACCCAAATCTCGGGACGAGATTCTTTTGAGTGGGGGTGAGTTGTCACACCCTAGCTAGTCATGCATTAGAGTGTTGCATCATGTTTACTCTTCATCAGAAACTTGAAATGGGGATCTGTGAAACCCTCAGAATCATTTTGAAAATGACCCAAATAAAAATTTCTCCAAAAGGGTCCAAGAAAATGCTCATGTTGCTCTCTGAAAATATTGGACAGAGATAAAAATCAAACCAATATTTTTAGTGGCTCATGGACATTTATTTTGGGCATTTGGAATTAATGCATAAATATTTGCATTGGAAATATATTAATTATATATATTAATATATGCCCAAATATTATGCCAATTATAAAAGAGCTCTGGAATAATATAAATAGCTCCTGCAAAAATTGGCATAAGTTAAATAAATGATTTAATATATTATTTAAATCAAAACAAATGTCAGAAATTAGAAAACAGAAAAAAACTAAAAGGGAGAAGCTTACCTGGGCTCCTCCCTGTGCAGCCCAGCCAGCTGGCCGGCCCAGCCAGCAGCCGGCCCAGCCCACCTCCCTCCTCTGTCGTCTTCGTCCCGACAGAGGGAGGGGAGTGTGGCCGGCGCGCGCGCACGGCCACCGCGCCACGCCACCTCTCTCCCTGCCTGCCTGCCCTCCCCTCCTCGCCTCGGTGTCCCTGGACGACGCCACGCCTCCCCCCTGCTCTCTCTCACTCTCCCCCGGCTCTCCCCTCCTCTCCCTCGCTCTCTCTCTCGCCCGGCCGAACACCACCGTCGCCGCCGTTCGCCTTAGCCGCTGTCTCCGACCACCCCTCGCTCCCTCGACCAGCTCAGGAGCTCCGCCTCGACTCCCTCTTCCTCCCCACCGCTCCACAGCTCCCCGGAAGCCCTGCATCGCCGCCACGTCGCCGTTCCCCTCTTCGGGCTCCGACCACCGTCGCCGTCGAATTCGCCGTCTCCAGCGCGTCCCCGAGCCCGCTTCGACGCCCACTGCAACCGCGGTGAGCTACGCCACCGTTTCCCCCTCTCCTTCCCCTCGTTCCCTCACCGTAGCCTCCTCCCCACCACGGCCGAACCTCCGCCGTCGTCGAGCTCGCCGTCGACGCAGCTCCGGTGACCATTTGGTCACCCCGGCGAGTCCAACGAGTTCGCAAAACCCCGTAGAGCATCCCTAGCGCCTCGTTTTGCTCGACTTCGAGCTCCAGCACCGTTCCCGTGCACGACCGAACCCCGGCGGCCGCAGCCGAGCTCGCCGCCGTCGACTCCGGCCACCCCGACCCCAACGGGCTCCGCCAAGAGCTGCGGGTTGCCCTCAGCTCCACTCCGGTGGTCTCCGCGGTCCGTTTGGTGGCCGAAATGACCAAAACCACTTCCGCCGCCGCGTCGGGCTCGCCGGCGACTAAACGCCGGCAGCCGACATTGACTTTGACCACGGGTGGGCCCTGGTTGACTCCCCTGAGTCAATGACAGGTGGGGCCCAGCCCTGTTAATTAAACAGGATTAGTTTTAATTAAGTTTTAATTAAAATAATCACCCTGACATGCGGGACCCACTGTCAGGTTTGACCCAGACCTGTTCCATTGACCTGCTGACGTCACACTGACGTCAGGCTGACGCAGTAATTGAATTTCTGGATTTAAATTAAATCAGGAAATTCCAGAATATTATTTAAACTTCAAAAATTCATAACTTTTATTCTGTAACTCCAAATTGGACAAATTATATATGAAAAATGATCAGAAAAATCCAATCTATCCATCTGTACTATTTTCATGCATGATCAAACAAGTTAAATTGATGTTTTAAGCAGAACAAGAAAAGGCACTTTAAAAGGCCATATTTGAATTTGGAATTTGAATCTTTGATTCAAATTTGTTCAAACCCTTCTGGCTTAGTTGCATTAGCCCAACACACTCATATTGCCATGTTTCATGCATGCATCATATTGTTGCACATTGTTTGGTGATGCTTGTGTATCGATGTCCTTTGCGACAGGTTCTGTCCCCGAGGAGTACCGTGATTACCCTAACGAAGAACCGTATCCGTGCATCGAACCATCAGGCAAGCAACCAACCATTGATCATATCGATACAATCCCATGTTCTCGCTCCTGCTCTCTTTTACTGCATTAAGACAACGCGTTTCAAACTGCTGTGTGCTACGGTAGTTGAACCCATTTCCTCTGCATGACCTGTCATTGCCACAGTAACTAGATGAAACCCACTAGCATGTGTAGGAGTTGATTGAGCCATATGTATGTGTTGTTCCTACCTTGCTATGCCTGCTATGCTTAGAGTCGTGTCAGGTCTGGTTCATCTGGGTGATGGGCTAGAGTGAAATGATTATGTCGGTAATGAGAGTGGTGTGGTGAACACGATTGGTAAAGGTATCGATGAGAGGCCATGTAGGAGTACATGGTGGGTTGTTTCATTGAAGCCGACCTTAAGCACTGAGATCTGTATGTGTGATTTAAGAATCAGCTACTACCATACATTGGGCCCTGAAATATGACCCCGCTCGACTTCTTATTCACCCTAGCTCTCTGTCCAGGAGTTGCAAGTAGTTTCTGGTGTTTGTAGCCTACTGGAGGCCGTGGACAGCGCTGACCGTAGGGGTGGGCTGTGATGCGGTAGGTACGTGGCACGGTGTACCGAATACCCGTTAGGTATCTCGGGAACCCTGTTCACATCGTTCGGGGCCGTATGGGAAACCTCGGCCGGACTCCCTGCGGATGGAACCTGAATAGGCGATAAACCTGGACTAGAGGCTTAAGTGTTTAGGTAGGTCGTGGTCTACACCCACATCGGCTTTCGCTTGAAGTCTGCCGAGCACATGTCGTGTGCAGACGCTAAGTGGTGGAAACATGTATGAAGAAGTACACCCCTGCAGGGTTAACATGATCTATTCGAATAGCCGCGTCCGCGGTAAAGGACTACTTGGTTGCCTATACAGTTCATAGACAAGTAAATGGAAACTACTAAAAGCCTCGAGATAAGTGTGAGTGCCGAGGATGGCTCTTCCGTAGGAAGACGGAGGTGGATCCTCGGTAGTGTATTGAAGTGGTGAATAGTGGACTCGTGTGCGCAAAACCATTTCAAGTTGGAGTATCGTAGGATAGCCTAGCCAAGAGTCAAAGCTGGCTTGCTGCAATAACTCCACCAACCCTTCTTGATACTATGCATGTATGTAGGATCTGATGTAAGTCTTGCTGAGTACCTTTGTACTCATGTTGCTATAATCTACATTTTTACAGAAGACGTTGCAAGCCCTTCTGATGGGTTCTATGTAGACGTTGACATCAACGAGTAGGCTAAAGACCCAGGTGGTGACCCTGAGCTTGTGAAGGACCACGTAGTATAGCTAGGCTTTCCAAGCCTCTTTTATTTTACTAGTTGTCTGTACTCAGACAAGTTACTTCCGCTGCTGGCTTGTATGACTGTATGACTTGTATGTTGGGTCGTAAGACCCGTACCTTTGTGTATGATATGTATGGCTCCCTGAGCCTTAAATAAAGTACTTGTGTCGTAGAGTCATGTTGTGATGCTTCGTTGTATTTGCACATATCGAGCATATTGTGTGTATGATTGAAATGCTTGGTATGTGTGGGATCTGACTATCTAGTTGTTTATCTTTAGTAGCCTCTCTTACCGGGAAATGTCTCCTGGTGTTACCGCTGAGCCATGGTAGCTTGCTACTGCTCTGGAACACTTAGGCTGGCCGGCATGTGTCCTTCTTCGTTCCTGTGTCTGTCCCTTTGGGGAAATGTCACGCTTTGAGTACCGGAGTCCTGTTAGCCCGCTACAGCCCGGTTTACCGGAGTCCTGCTAGCCCAGTGCTACAGCCCGGACCCACTTGCTGATGACCGACACGTTCGAAGCTGGGTCATGGATGCATGTCCCTGTAAGTCTGTGCCACTTTGGGTTTACGACTAGTCATGTCAGCCCGGGCTCTTTATCATATGGATGCTAGCGACACTATCATATACGTGAGCCAAAAGGCGCAAACGGTCCCGGGCAAAGGTAAGGCGACACCCGTGGGAACACCGTGCGTGAGGCCGCAAAGTGATATGAAGTGTTACCGGCTAGATCGATGTGACATCGAGTCGGGGTCCTGACACAGTGGGTGCCCGCTTCACTTGGACGAATCATCAAACGGCTCCTATTAGATTTGTTCTTGATCGCGTGTTCATTTGTCCCATATGGGACTCCTTGCTCCCTCGGGCCGCTCTTCGGGCTCTGCCCATGGTGGGGTCTGACCATGCGCCCCTAATTCTTGATGATGGGATTTGCTCCGTCTCCTCTCCGCGGTTTCAATTTGATGCCACCTGGCTCCTGGTTGATGGTTTTGTTGATATGATTTCGCATAAAATTTCTTACTTCCTTTCCTCTACTCGCCGCTCCTTTGGCCCGATGGACGACTAGCACCAATGCTCGTATTACATCCAGAAATTTCTCCGTGGTTGGGCGAAGAACCACGCTGCCGAGTCAAGGCGTGACAAGGTGCGACTTTCTGCTCAAATTGGCATTTTTGACGCATGTGTGGATGACTTTGAAAAGCTTACGACTCGGTCAGTTGGATTTTCCTCCGACAAGTGATGCTAGCCAAGGGCTTCGATAGGGCAGTGGTTCACCGACTTATGCAGTTGGTCACGGGTGGCCACACTGCAGTCTTGGTCAACGAGAACATTAGTCAATTCTTCACCAACGACAGGCTTGAGGCAGGGTGACCCGACTCCCCCCCTCCTCTTCAACTTCGTGGCTGATTCCCTCTCTCATATTCTGACTCGGGCTACGGCAGCGGGCCACATTACTCCTGTCAGCTCCCACCTTGTCCCAAATGGCATCTCTCATTTACAATATGCGGATGATACTATCATTATGGTTGAATTGAATGAGGCTAGCATTGCCCACCTGAAGTTCCTTCTTCTTTGCTTTGAAGCTCTCTCTGGTCTCAAGATTAACTTTGCCAAAAGTGAAGTCATTGTTACTGGGGTCTTGGAGGCTGAGGCCCAAAGAGTTGCTCAGCTTCTTAACTGCTCGCTAGGCTCCTTTCCTTTCAAATATCTCGGCCTTCTGATCTCTCCCCACAAGTTGTTGGCTAAATATTTTGCTTCGGCTGTTACTAAGGTAGGCAATCAGGTTTTGCTGTGGAGAGGTTGCTACAACACCCAAGCGGGCAAGGTTGCCCTAACCAACACATGCTTGTCCTCCCTCCCCATGTTCCTGATGGGTTTCTACCTCCTTTCGGGAGGGATTCACGCTGGTTGTGATAAGCACCGGGGTGCCTTTTACTGGAATTCAGTGGATAATAAGCGCAAATACAGGATGGTGAAATGGAAATACATTTGCAGACCCAAAAACATGGGTGGGTTGGGTATCATTAACACGACTGTCATGAACAAGTGCCTCATTTTAAAGTGGTGGTGGAAAATCATGTCTTCTGTGGAGCCCTCCCCTTTGGCTCACCATTCTGGCTAAGTACTTCCCTTCGTCGAGTCCCATGTTGGCTTCGTCCTCTGGTGGTTCCCTGTTTTGGCACCAACTTGTTAAAGTTCGGCCGGATTTTCAATCCTTGGTTAAATTTATCGTTAGGAATGGCAAATCTACTCGTTTTTGGCTAGACTGGTGGTTCGGGGAAGCCACCCATGCGGTGTCGTTCCCTACCTTATATTCTTACTGTTCTAACCCGAAGATCTCTATCTTCGAGCTCTTGCTAAATAATCGGGATCTTGACCTCCGTAGAACGCTATCTCCTGAAGAGTTGGAAGACCGACATCGCCTTATTGCCTGCTTCCCTTTGCTCTTAGAGGAAGAGGACTCGGTGGTCTGGCCTTATTCTTCTTCAGGTCGATTTTCGATTAAGTCTGCTTACACTAAATTCATTTCTGGCTCCCCCGCGTCCAAGTTCAAATGCATTTGGAGTGCCCGCATCCCCCCTAAGATCAAAATTTTCATGTGGCAAGCTTTTCGTGGGAAGTTTCCCGCTGCGGATCAAATCAGGAAAAGGAATGGCCCGGGTTCGGATAGATGTGCCTTATGTGGGGCTATTGAAAATACTGATCATATCTTCTTTCAATGCTCTTTGGCTAAGTTTGTGTGGTGCTGCATTCGCTATTGGCTGCAAGTGAATTGGAATCCTTCATCTTTTGTTAATGTGAGGAGGCTGGCCAGCGGCTTATCTGGGGCTCCTAAAAGGATCTTCTGGGTTGGGTTTGCAGCAATTTGTTAGTCGTTGTGGACCACTAGATACAAGTTTACCATTGAACATATCTTCCCAGCTAATCATGTTGGTTGCTTATTTAAAACTAGTGTATTCCTGCAGTAGTGGAGATCATTGATTAAGGAAGCAGACCACGAGGCCTTCGACGCTATGCTGTCCAAGATTCAGATCACAACTTCCTCCTTGGTGTGCTCGCATCGGGAGGCGACTTAAATCCTGTCTCTTTCTATCTTATCTGTTTAGGGCTGGCCTGCGTGCCATGACTGGTTGGGTTGCCATGTACGCGAACCTATCCTTTTGCTATTCTGCTACTGTGTTTGGTTGGTGCTGGTTGTGCTACTCTGCCTGGTGGCTTTATTTATAAAGTCGGGCGTATGCTTTTATCTAAAAAAAGTAAATATTTGATTGTCTCCCAACAAGCGCTTTTCTTTAATGCCTTTTTAAGCTAGGCGTGATGATTTTAATGATGCTCACATAAAAGATAAGAATTGAAACACAAAGAGAGCATCATGAAGAATATGACTAGCACATTTAAGTTTAACCCACTTCCTATGCATAGGGATTTTGTGAGCAAACAACTTATGAGAACAAGAATCAACTAGCATAGGAAAGCAAAACAGGCACAACTTCAAGATTTTCAACATATAGACAGGAAACTTCATATTATTGCAACTCCTACAAGCATATATTCCTCCCTCATAATAATTTTCAGTAGCATCATGAATGAATTCAACAATATAACTATCACATAAAGCACTATTTTCATGAGCCACAAGCATAGAAATTGTATTACTCTCCACATAAGCAAATTTCTTCTCATGAATAGTAGTGGACCAAACTCAACAAAATAACTATCATGTGAGGCATAATCCAATTGAAAATTAAAATCAAGATGACAAGTTTCATGGTTATCATTCTTCTTTATAGCATACATGTCATCACAATAATCATCATAGATAGCAACTTTGTTCTCATAATCAATTGGAACCTCTTCCGAAATAGTGGATTCATCACTAAATAAAGTCATGACCTCTCCAAATATACTTTCATAATTGTCACAATAAGATTCAAGACCCTCCAAAATAGTGGGATCATTACTACCTGAAGTTGACACTCTTCCAAACCCACTTTCATCAATATAAACATCATAGATAGGAGGCATGCTATCATCATAATAAATTTGCTCATCAAAACTTGGGGGACAAAAAATATCATCTTCATCAAACATAGCTTCCCCAAGCTCGTGGCTTTGCATATCATAAGCATCATGGATATTCAAAGAATTCATACTAACAACATTGCAAGCATGCTCATCATTCAAAGATTTAGTACCAAACATTTTAATGCATTCTTCTTCTAACACTTGAGCACAATTTTCCTTTCCATCATTTTCATGAAAGATATTAAAAAGATGAAGCATATGAGGCAACCTCAATTCCATTTTTTTGTAGTTTTCTTTTATAAACTAAACTAGTGATAAAACAAGAAACAAAAAGATTCAATTGCAAGTTCTAAAGATATACCTTCAAGCACTAACCTCCCCAGCAACGGCGCCAGAAAAGAGCTTAGTTGACGGGGTGTTAGTGCCTCTTACCTAGCCCCAGCAACGGCGCCAAAAAAGAGCTTGATGTCTACTACGCAACCTTCTTCTTGTAGACGTTGTTGGGCCTTCAAGTGCAGAGGTTTGTAGGACAGTAGCAAATTTCCCTCAAGTGGATGACCTAAGGTTTATCAATCCGTGGGAGGCGTAGGCTGAAGATGGTCTCCCTCAAACAACCCTGCAACCAAATAGCAAAGAGTCTCTTGTGTCCCCAACACACCCAATACAATGGTAAATTGTATAGGTGCACTAGTTCGGCGAAGAGATGGTGATACAAGTGCAATATGGATGCTAGATATAGGTTTTTGTAATCTGAAAATATAAAAACAGCAAGGTAACTAATGATAAAAGTGAGCACAAACAGTATTGCAATGCTAGGAAACAAGGCCTAGGGTTCATACTTTCACTAGTGCAAGTTCTCCCAACAATAATAACATAATTGGTTCATATAACTATCCCTCAAAATGCAACAAAGAGTCACTCCAAAGTCACTAATAGTGGAGAACAAACGAAGAGATTATTTTAGGGTATGAAACCACCTCAAAGTTATTCTTACCGATCAATCCATTGGGCTATTCCTATAAGTGTCACAAACAGCCCTAGAGTTCGTAGTAAAATAACACCTTAAGACACAAATCAACCAAAACCCTAATGTCACCTAGATACTCCAATGTCACCACAAGTATCTGCGGGTATGATTATACGATATGCATCACACAATCTCATATTCATCTATTCAACCAACACAAAGAACTTCAAAGAGTTCCCCAAAGTTTCTATCGGAGAGTCAATACGAAAACATGTGCCAACCCCTATGCATAAGTTCACAAGGTCACTGAACCCGCAAGTTGATCACCAAAACATACATCAAGTAGATCACGTGAATATCCCATTGTCACCACAGATAAGCACATGCAAGACATACATCAAGTGTTCTCAAATCCTTAAAGACTCAATCTGATAAGACAACTTCAAAGGGAAAACTCAATTCATTACAAGAGAGTAGAGGGGGAGAAACATCATAAGATCCAACTATAGTAGCAAAGCTCGCGGTACATCAAGATCGTGCCGAATCAAGAACACGAGAGAGAGAGAGAGAGAGAGAGAGAGAGAGAGAGAGAGGTCAAACACCTAGCTACTGGTACATACCCTCAGCCCCGAGGGTGAACTACTCCCCCCTCGTCATAGAGAGCACCAGGATGATGAAGATGGCTACCAGTGATGGATTCCCCCTCCGGCAGGGTGCCAGAACGGGCGCCCAAGAGGTTTTTGATGGCTATAGAGGCTTGCGGCAGCGGAACTCCCGATCTAGGTTATGTTTCGGGGGATTCTGGATTTATAGGAGGGTTTGGCATTGAGAACAAGTTAGGAGGACCCACGGGACTCCTCTCCGATAACTTTTTGTTCCAGTATATTTTATATTTTCCAGAAAAAATCTCCATTGATTTTCAGCGCATTCCAAGAACTTTTATTTCTGCACAAAAACAACACCATGGTAGTTCTGCTGAAAACAGCGTCAGTCCGGGTTAGTTCTACTCAAATCATACCAAAATCATGTAGAAATATTATAAACATGGCATGAATACATCAAAAATTATAGATACGTTGGAGACGTATCAGCGCTGGACGATCCAGACGAGGAGAGCTACGTTCCTAGGTCGACCTTTTGCCGATTGGGAGGCGGTTTCTTTGGAATTGGAGCAGACCAAGAAGGTGGTGTAGGAAGACCCTGCCCTCGGCCAAATTCTTCACCGGGAACTAGCCTTCTTCCAGCGGAGGCGGACACCGAACTCCATCTTTTGGCTTAAACCTCCGCCCCCTAACTTCCACCGAGGCTATACCGGAAGAGGCAGAGGACACGGGCACACACCTCCGCCCCCTAACTTCCACGCACATTCTGAGATGGGTGCAATGGCCGGCGGCGGAGTCCTTGGACCCACTTATGGTGGCGAGGTGGGGCAATGTCAAGGATGCTAGCCCGAGGATCCTGGGCACAGACAAACTTGTTCCTGGTCCCGACCCTTCCACTGTACTCAAGCTAGGATGATGCAAGGGTTGGTAGATCAGTACCTTATCAGGTCTTCACTGTATGATATAGCCCTCCTTTTAACATCGCTTTTCTTTTGGTACGGTCTTTATGTAAATATATGAACTCTATATGTGATTGTTACGTGCATGACCTCGTGTATTCTTCGTCTTATAATCATGAATCCGCCCATGGTCGGGATACTCATGAGAATTTTTGTGCTTGGTGTCTTCTGCTGGATGGGGTCTATAGGTCAGCCATTGGTTCGTTTTTTCACTCTGACCAAGTTCATCGTCGTTCTTGATCTTTTTTCCCTCTCTTTCTCGACCAGCCCTCCACTACTCCCATGGTCAGGGAAAGAAAAGAATCGTATGCCCATCCTCTCACCCATGGGTTTGTTGATACTGACGAGGTTTCCTCCATCCACGCATAGTAGAACTACCCGGGGATGCGGACAAGCACATATGTTGGTCGGTTCCTGATGCCCCCAACTTGACTTTTTGCATGCACACACGATGGTCGGGGAAAAGAGGGGTCCGTGCGCCCGCCCTCCTATTTAGGTTTCAGAGAACAAGGCCCTTCCATCATTATGAAGCGGGCTGCTCCTGGTCGGAAGGGGCCTACATGTTGGTCTGCAAGAGCCTCCCCGTTAATTTGTGGCAGACTGCTCCTGGTTAAGGAGAGCTTGAATATGTAGTTGGCAGGGCCCGCCTTCACTTTGCAGCAGATTGCTCCTGGTTAGCAGCGCCCGTTGCCTTGGGGTGGCAATGATGGACCCTCGTCTGGAGCGCCCTCGTGTTAGGGTTTTGGTAGCGGAGTGGAATCCCTCACCAGGGAAAACCACTCACCAAAAATGAGGTGATAAAAACCTTCCTGTTAGTTTGTAGCGGATTGCTCTTGTTGGGGTATGTTATTATACCTAATTCGTTGATCGGATCTTCCTCCCGTTAGTATGTAGCAGACTGCTCCTGGTTCGGAAGGTGGCTTCGCCTCCTGGTTCTCCTAGTCCTCCTCTCGCCGGTCTTCTGGATCTGCTTTCATTTGAAAAAAATGATTTGGACTATACATGAGGTTCTTCCGGTGGCGATGGCGACGCTCAAGCCGCATCGTTGGAGTAGGCCAGGTAGACACTCATCTTCTTCTTGTCTGATGCTGATGCATCTTCGGCGTCGCTTTTTATGACCTTGGCAAGTATCTACGGTCCCTTGTTTGAGGGTTTGTCGGCGTTCATCGTCTGCCCCCGCCTCTGAGCTTATTTCCTCGATGGAGTGGGGTGGGTTGATACCAAAATGATCCTTTTTTTCGCCTGACCTCAGATCTGGGGTGTTGTTGGTGAGGTCACTAATCTCCTGAAGCTAGACGCTCAGGGGAGACCGCATGTCCATTGGCACTGGCGGGTTATGCAAGATCTCTGCTATGTAGAGCAACGCGGTTGCGGCCCCCATAATCCCGGTCGGTGGAGACCGTCGTCGAAAACTTGTCGGATACTGAGGTTTCGACAGTTCCTCCCCTTCTCCTATTCTTCTTGCAACAATAATTTGCGGGAGCTCACCCGGACTGCCTTGGTCTATGATCCAACTTGTCTTCCCCACCGATCTCTTGACTCAGTCTTAGCCCCCTACCCGGCGCGCCAGATGTCGGAGTGCGTTCTCCAGACTCCAGGGATCAAAGATACCCTTTATTTGTGATTTCGGCCAAGGGCTAAAACGCCTAGTCAATCAACTCTCCAAGGCAGACAGGAAAAACATGGACACGAGGGATTTTATATAGGTTTAGGCCGCCATTTTGGCGTAAAACCCTACATCATGTTGATATTTGATAGAATCGGTGGAGTACAAGCGCTTGAGTGTTATAAAAGCGGTGGTCAGGGTGAGACCAGTGTTGGTCGGGATACTAACTAAAGTGCCCGATCACTCCTATCTCTCTCCTTTCTCCTACTTCCTCTAACTATGCTTGAGGGTGGGTGTGATGCAGTGTGTGAGCCTATTTTTGCTTGTCCTCGTTTTGACCACGATCCTTCCCTTATATAGGCCTGGGGGCACCACACTTGGTCCGTAATCAATACCAAAGAATATACGAAATTATAGTCGGTTCAACTAGTCCACCTGCTCCTAACGCACGACAGTAGATGAGCTGACGCTGCATCATGCCAGGTGCTCGAGTGCCTTCCCCGACGTGACGCGCTGCATTGCCCTTCTCATGCTTTACGCCGCGCCTGTGTTCCGTCTTGTCTTATGCCCCTCGGGTCGTCGTGATGATGACCCTAGACGTAGCCCTGTGCCAAGCTATTCCTGGTAGACCGGTCAAGCATTTAATGTTTGGTCGGTGGAGTGCGCTGCAAAGCCAGCTTCTCTGGCCAATGCATGTCTCGTCTGCTCCGGGGATCAGCCCCCTGAGTACGTCATGGCCGACGTCAGGGTCCTCCTCGGGGATCTTTTGCGACTGTTTTCCTTTGTTTAGGCCAGTGTTTTTTCCTCTCAAATTATCGTTTGTCACTGTGTCATGTTCCACACTTCAATCACGTCGATTTGTTCTCGGGTGGGCGCATATTCACAACATATTATGCATACCATGTGATTCAATGTTCCATCAACCTCTCGACTTGCTTTACAAATTGGTATCTTTCTTGCAGCTAAAACTACTGTCGAGACCAAATGACAAAATAAGGGTGGAGCTGCTCATCCTAAAGGTGCGGGTAAAGTGCACTGAACTTCGATGATCGGGGTAGGAGACCACCGGCTAGGCGCCGCCCCTGGGGTCCCCTTTTGGGCGACTATCATCTCTTTGTCATGCCCTGGGAGCAGCTCTGCATCGCTGTTTATCAGCCTTACTGCTTGTATTCGTCTTTTCTTTCGGCAGAGTTTATTGTAGTCGTACATCTAAGCTTTTGGCCCTTCACGACTGTGTGTAAGACTTTGTAAGGGCCTCAGTTTAAGGCCAGACTTTGTCTCAATTTTTTTGACATTTGGAGAAAACAAAATGGTCCCGGGTGTAAATGCACCTGGGAGTAAGATTGACTTTCCGCAGACAAGTGCCTCGTCTCTGAAAAGAATAGGTGATGAGATTTCATGTCTCGTTACAGCGTCGAAAAAAGCAAGACTAGGCAAGTGCCTCATCTTAAAAAAATAGATGATGAAATGTCAGGTCTGGTTATAGTGGCGAAAAAAATGAGAAGCGGCCTTGTTCGCGGATGTGCTGGACACATTCACACGCATACAGTGGGTGAGTCAAAAAATACCCACACAATTATTCCGATTTCTAGTTCCAAAACAACAACAAAAACAACAACAAATCCTTTAGTCCCAGACAAGTTGGGGTAGGCTAGAAGTGAAACCCATAAGATCTCGCAACCAACTCATGGCTCTGGCACATGGATAGCAAGCTTCCACGCACCCAGTTCTAAAAAATAAATAAAAATATTGCGGTTTCCCCTGCCTCCAGTGCCCACCAGAACCGAGTCCGCCCCAATGCCGTTGCCTCGCTCCCACTCCTCACAAATTCCTCCCCCTCCCTGAAACCAAACCCTAGCGCTCCTCAATCGCACATAGCACCCCGGAAATCCGCCCAGCTCGAGCCAGATTTGGCTTTGCGCGGACCAATTCGGCACCCAATAAATCCGGGGGGTGTCCCCTTGGGCATGCTCGCTTGATCGCGTCCGACCCATGGGAATGTCGGGGGCCGCCAGTGGCGGTGCCGGATGCGGACGCGGCGAGTACATGAGGATCCCGGAGGATGTGGACGCGATCAAGGAGGCCGTAAAGGAGGAAGGGGAGTGCCCAAGGTTGCTGCGATGCCGCGCGATCCGGTGGTGGGCGAAGGTCGCCGTACTCGGGATCTTCCTCGCAGGCGCGGCCGCGGCCGCCGTCGTTTTCCTGGGCCCACTCGTCATCAAGAAGGTGCGCCCTCTCCGTGTCCTCTCCTTTGGAGGCTTCCTTGCAACGCGTTTTCTCCCACCTAATTCGTCACGGATGCTAGATCTTTCTTTCTGTCTCGTGTTTTGCTCATGCTGTTTCTGTTGAGTCTTTTCATTTAACGGGATCTATGCTGCAATTTTTTGCCTATTCTATCTACTCTGTGCTTCCTACTAATTATCGATTTCTTGTTGTTATTTCTTATTTTCCTGCTTATCCCTGAACTATGTGTTAGTAGTAACACTATGTACTACCTCCGTCCCAAATTATAAGACGTTTTGTGAGGCTATTATTTGGAACCGAGGAAGTACCGTTTTATGCATATATAATTTTCTAATTTATGTTGACCATTACATAAATGAACGCTGTAGTTGTTTGTGTTTTAGCTGGTCGATTTGTTTTTTTGTTGTATGGATTATGGATATTTAATGGATTTCATCTGGAAACCAGTTTAAATGATGGTTGGATCAAATCGGAATGTCACTGTTGAATGAACAATATTGGAAAATTGTTCTGCTAATACGAAAAAAAAGCCAATGCCTTATTATGTTCGCTCATTTATAGTAACCCAATATGTGGTGTCAGCTTGATGCTCTAGGGGTGTAGGTGCCTCCTCTAAATGGTGGACGGGTAGGGACAATCTCATAAGACTATTGGATCCTGATATGTTTGGTAATCAAGATGCCATACTGTTTATTCCCTGTACCCACTTGCTAGTATTATCTTTGTCCTGGAGGGATATATTAGATGCTTAATTTAGTTCTGTCGTTGTATTTTTGCATGATTGTGAGGTTGTTTTATTATAGTCTGTTCAAGGATCTCAATTGATAGCGGAATGTAACATTGATACATGTCCTTAGATCAGGTTCGGTTATGGCTTAATTGACGTGGTTACTATTGCCAGCCATGCTTGTAGTTGGCACGTATACAGTTCATAAATAAGGTCTTACTGGCCATGCATGGCGGCACGCCTCGCCTTGCTTGTAGGCAGCTATGTAGTTTCTTATATAATTGATGAATCCTCTCTATTTGGTTTTACCGATTAGATGATCTTTTTCTTCCATTCATAAGGACAAAGGATGGTTCCTTGACTACTAAATTGTTGGTTTATCTTCGGCAAAAGTTGCCGCCATGACACTTTCTGAGCTAGACGCCGCAATGCCCACAATGCATTTTCTTGTGTATATTTAAAATGTTTCAACATGCTTGGTTTTAGAGGTATGTATATATGTATATAATGCATCAAATGAAGTCAGTCTTGTTCAGTTGTTCTGTTTAAGCAACTGCTAAGGGGAAAGGAAATCAGCCATGATGATTGAATATGTCCTAAAATCAGCTGGTAGGAATGATATTCAGGTGAATAACAGGATCATATTCTCTCCATGAGTCAAATATTGTAAATGATTAATGTAACATGCTATCAAACTCCAGCAAAGGGCCAACTTCGAAAATAACTGTTTCTCTTAGTCAGGTTCAGATGGTAGAAAATAAAGAAAGCAACAATCTCTTAGGTAGTAACTAATGGAACAGTGGCGTGATTTCATCAAATTACTAACTTGTAGCAACATGGCAACATATATAAAAACAATTACTGAATGGTTTCACTCGGAATATTTAGCATACAGATGGATGATGGCGTAACAATGCGAAAGTGTCTAGAAACCTTAATTTGATTCAGAGGTCAATCTACCATATTCCAATGTTAGAAATAGGACAGAACTATCCAGGAGAATATACTGTGAAAGGCACTATTTATCCCTTTGAAGGAAGAGTATGATGAGATACTACATGGTTATCAAGAGTAGCTTTTCAAATGACTGCAGACTTTCCTACTGAATCATACTAACAACATCTATGCAATCTAGGGTCTGAATCAGAGATCCCTCGTATGTATAAATAACTAACACATAGGGCATAAGGCAGAGGATATTTTTTCACTCTACCGGGACACACCTCCATGGTCCTACTGGACTATATTTCTTGAAGTAGTACCTAAAGCTCTAGCTTACCTAAATGACAGCGCCCACACGTGTGGCACGAAGACAATTGGTCCGCCCTAATCACCATTGGATCAAATAGCACGAAGTTTGAAACAAAGCCAGTGCCACGTCATTCGTTGCTATCGTGCGTTCCAAAATCGCGTTACACCGCACGACCCGAGCGACCCCAACCTTATCCATCTCGCTTCCTCTCTTGTCTTCCTCCCTCCCCATTTCTATCTCCTCTCTCAAATCCTGTGTCTCCCAGCGATTCCATGGCGAGGTGATGGTGGTTTGCAAGGCGGAGGCTGGGGGGCCGTGGCGGAGAGACGAGAGAGGCGGTGTGGAGCTGGGCAGGGCCGCGGCATCAAGAGGAGGAACTCGGCGGTGTCAGCACCTCAGGGAGCTCGATCCACGCCGCCAACCATATCGCGACTCCCTATATGGCGGAGCTCCAGGCGTCACGCCGCTCTTCCCGTCGCCGGGGAGCTCTAGGGAGCCACGCCGCGCTACCCTGCTGCCGCGCAAGCTCCATGCCCCCGTGCGCACTACCCTGATGGCGCCTCCTCCTCGACCTCGACGACGTCATCGGCGGCGCTTGAAGTGGAGAGGTAGTGGCCGCACCTTCTCCTCCCAGCAGCCGCCGCCATGGCTCCTTCGTGCGGGTATCCTGCCGGCGGCGCCATCCGGGTCAGGAGCTCCTTCGCGGGGCGATGGCGGGCTTGAGAGAGAGGGGCGCCGTACTCCGGCGTTGTTCGGGACAGGAGCGTCGGCGCACGAGGTGGAGAGGTGGTGGCCGCACCTCCTCATCACAGCAGCCGCTGCCATAGCTCATTTGTGTGGGGTATCCAGCCGCCGGCGCTGTCCGGGTCAGGAACTCCTCCGCAGGGCGGTGGCGGACTTCAGGGAGAGGGGCGCCATCCCCCGGCGCTGTCCGAGACAGGAGAGGCGGTGGCCACTGTCGACGAGTTGCTCCACGGCCTCCACCGACGCACGCTATGCCCTCCTCCCCCTGTTGCCAGCGGGTTCGTCCCTCGATCTAAACAGTGACCAATTACAACAGTGTTTTTCCGACGAATTACCTAGCTGTGTTGATGATTCATGCGTAGAATGAAACGGTTCGAATTTGCAAGCTCATTGATTTGGTTGGAAACGTAGGGAAATTGTTGCGATGTGTTGATTGATTATCCATGGCAATTTTGCCATGTCTTTTTAAGAGACCAATAAATTGTTAATATTGTTGATTTTGCCACGTTTTCAACATTTTTGCCATGTCCCAACTTTCTTGTCATGGCAAAATTGCCATGATTTTCTAAGGAGAAATCACGTTGTCATAGGTTGTATGTCCTCTTAGGTTAGGGATCAAGGCAACTCTTTTTTAAGACGTCTTTGCTATGGATAACCCAAGATTGAGTTTGTCATGGTAAACTTTAAGATCGAGTTTGCCGGAGTTTCAAGAGCTCCGCATGCCATAGTAGTTGCGAGAATTTCGACCGCCATAGTAATTGTGTGGCAACATTCTGGGAGTAGTTGCCATGGGCATAATTGCTACGAGTAGTTGTGACGGCAAATTTCTGTAGTAGTTGCCATGGGAACATTCTGCATTAGTTGCCATGGCAAATTTATGTAATAGTTGCCATGGGCAGAATTTTCACGAGTAGTTGCCATGGATTTTTTTTATGTAGTAGTTGCCATGGGCAGTATCCGTACAAGTAGTTGCCATGGCAAATTTGTTTGGGACAATGGCAATTTTTTTTTATAATGGCAAAAATGGATAGTGAACTTCATGTCCCACGGCAAATTCACCTTACTGCCCATACTACATGGCACTTTTCTCCCTAGATCATGGCAATTTTTCCCCCTCCACCTTGGCAAGTTTATGTTACGAA